>NC_046382.1:14608045-14800545 GCF_011125445.2 Fundulus heteroclitus | reverse complement strand
ATCCTTTATTTCCCACCGGACTAAATCGGAGTGTTTGTTGCAAAGCAGTGTAACCTTGGTTTCATCCGGCCAAATCATGGAGTTCAGGTTAGGTTCCCAATAGCACTTTGCAACCGTGGCACGGATATGTGTGCGATGATGAGACAGAAAAGGCATCTGGATACATGCTGGCACGCCATTCACTCATTAGCAGGTTGCATATACCCAAACGTTCCCGGCACAACCAAATTCAATCAAATGAAAGGCTTAGTGTTTTTTTGTTTTTACGTGTGAGACGATGCTCCTGCAGGAAAAGACTCACTCATTTATTTTAATGCGGCTGTATCCAAAGCTTTTGCCACATGGGCCAAAATCGTAGCGCTCAACGTACTCACGGGCCACCAAAATAATTTTATTTTAAACTGAAAAATAATTTTAATGCAACATTGTTTGTTGTTACCCGCCAAAACTAGAATAAACACACAATATTTTGAGGAAATATGTAAAGTCAATAATTTTAGGGGAAACATGCCTCAGTAAAACAAAGACGTGCGGTTTCCAAAACGCTTGGTGTCCATTTTCTCTCTCCATTTCCTGGTCTACAGAAACCTTTTAGGGATTTTTAGAACACACTTTGGGTCGTATCTTTGTAACATTTTCCATCTTATTTGACAGGCTTGTCCATCTGTATTGATCCTCATACTGGCACAGCAAATTTATACCGTTCTTCAGTCGTTGTCGCCTTCAGCACCAAGTCATCCTGAGGGCTTTTACCACAGCTTTAACAGGGCCGCCAATAAGTGTAAAAGGCACCGTAAAGGATGATGAGTTCATAATAAAAAATGCTATTTTAAAAAAATGTTGGAACCATTATTATGTTGCAATCCTAATTTGTTGTAGCAGTGAGATTAGAATAAATGGCTAAAAATGAAGTTATGTTTTTTTTATAAATTTTAAAAGAGAATTTAAACAGTTCTGGCAAAATCTTCCCACAGATTTCAAAACGTTTGCGTGCGTTAAACATATATTTTCAACCCGTACGTACACTTTTTGGACTTCTGAAGAATGGTAATATCTGTTGCTGTGCAAAAGGTCATCATACCGGGGGAATCATTTTTCACTCGCCCCTGACAAACACCAGCATATGTCAGTATTCATCCAAATAAATCAAATATACTGTATATCTTTTCAACCCTTTGTGACCTAGAGTTAATGTTATTAAAATATGGCATTTTCCCCTGCAAAGATTACAGCAGTGATCCTGTTTGGACATCTGACTCGGCTTACGGTGCGCACACCCCTTCCAGCTGAAAGGGGTCGCCGTTTGGGTCAAGCTGATTTAACCCTGAGGTATTAGATGTCTTTTGAGCGAAAAAAAACCCTTTGTGTGATCTAAAATAGTTTTCCTAATCTGATACTAGTGTTTTGGAGGTTTCTGTGATAAACTCTAATCAAACCTGGTCTTTATATCAAAAGGTTAAGTGTGTTATATCCCTCTGGGCTTACTCCGTTGGCATATGATG
This sequence comes from Fundulus heteroclitus, assembly GCF_011125445.2. Classification (NCBI taxonomy): domain Eukaryota; kingdom Metazoa; phylum Chordata; class Actinopteri; order Cyprinodontiformes; family Fundulidae; genus Fundulus; species Fundulus heteroclitus. The sequence continues at coordinate 14,799,043 of NC_046382.1, read as the reverse complement.
GATTCCCAAGCTCCTTTCCCATAACCTTTCCTGTTTAAAATGGATGTTGACCCTTTACTCAAACTGTTGCACATTTCTAAACTCCACAGAAGAGAGCCCCAGACCACCAGGGTATTTGCTCAACACTTTGACGGCAGGTTTATTGAATCATTCTGCACCCAGCTCTTAATGTCCTTAGCAAGATTTTAAAACAATCGCCATTTTGGAACATTTCCCCAGAATGCCAACATGCTTCTTTTTTTATTTTATTTTTTTAGCAACGTGGCTCTGAGAATCAGAAAATAGCAATAAATGTGTCGAGAGGGGCTTTATGGGTCCCTTTAAACTTCCCCTGTTCTTCGCAGCGCTAACGCAACAAGGCGGATGAGGAGCAGCCCAGGGACATCAGTGTCATCTGGGATTTGAGATGGAAGCAGGGTGAAAAAGAGGGGAAGAAATAGAGAATGACAGACAGAACAGATAGCAGTGAGAGCATTCAGGGAAGCAGCCCTTGGCTAGAAAAGTTGCAGGCTGGGAAAAACATCTGAGAAAAGAGGCCTCCTTGGAAAAAGCCGCGCTCCTTCGACGACAACAGAAAGCAGTTCTGAAATGTTTCAGCGTTGCATGCGAACTCTGACGCCTCCGTCTACGATTAGAAACATCAATCATTTGAACGGCACACCTACCTACATCTCTGCGACAATCATCTGGTGGCAGTTATCCAAATGAAGCGGAGGCTTTAAGCTCTGATAAGCAGATCCGGAGCTACGGGGCACCAGATAAACTTAAATGGAAACATCAATATTCTCCTCAGGGTTTTTAGAGTTAATTTAACTTTCATTTTATGCCTAAACGCCTGGACTTGGTTTGTTAGAAATTACACCTTCATGCTCTCCTATTTAACTAGCTTTTAATTTTGGATTTATTTATTGTATTATTGTATGAGTGAGCATGTTGTGAGCATTGCACGATCCAGAGTCAAATTCCTTGTATGTGGACCAGTGGCGTCTCTGGCATAATAAGTTAAGACGGGCACAAATACTTAACACCTATTTTCAATTCAATTCAATTTTCTTTATATAGCGCCAATTCATGAAGCATGTCATCTCAAGGCACTTTACAAAGTCAAATTCAATCAGATTATACAGATTGGTCAAAAATGTCCTATATAGGGAAACCAGTTGATTGCATCAAAGTCCCGACAAGCAGCATTCACTCCTGGGGAACCGTAGAGCCACAGGGAGAGTCGTCTGCATTGTCCATGGCTTTGCAGCAATCCCTCATACTGAGCAAGCATGAAGCGACAGTGGGAAGAAAAACCTCCAGCAGAACCAGGCTCAGTATAAACGGTCATCTGCCTCGACCGGGTTACAGAAGACAGAGCAGCAACTAATTTGTTTGTGATGCATACAACTTTACAAATTAAACATACAACCTGTAAAATTAAACAGATAAGTTAGCATAAACCAACACATTAGAAAATCCATAAAAAAAAAAAAAAAAATCTGGGCCCTCGCGTCACCCTCGTGAAGTCTGTTCCTAATGTTTTGATCAGAGATATTCACGCCATTGGCCCGCTGGAGGTCTTCCTGCTCCTCCATACACAAAGGAGCAGAAACATCCTGCTGATGGGTTAAGGACCAGCCCTGTCCAGATCCTCCGGAGCAGGGGTCTACTTCACGGGTGTTGTGTCATACGAACTTGTACTGACGTTTGAACTGGAAAGGTCACCTTAACTTTATGTGAAATAAAACAACATGCTTTGTTATAGATATTGTCATTTTTAAATCTATAGAAATGTAGGAGTGATTAAACAAGAAGATCAAATGAATGAATTAAAGTTTTAGATGCAGCTCACTGGTGAATTATTATTATTTTTTTTAGAACAGGCTTGTGGGCCCCACATGTGGTCCTCGGGGGCTACTTGGTGCCCGCGGGCGCCGTGTTGGTGACCCCTGATTTAGAGTAACTGCCCGTCTCTTGGAATCTCCTCCACGCTCTTCAGATAGTGCAGGGAGACAGCAAACGTTCTCAACTCAACTCAAACTTTATTTATAAAGCACATTTAAGACAACCGGGGTTGACCAAAGTGCTGTACAGAAATCACAGTTGCAGAGTATAAGATAAAAACTGAATGCTAAAATACATAAACACAATGCAAAAATAAAAATTGAATGGAGATAAAATATAATAGGATAAATGTTTCAATTTAAATAAAATAAATGTTAAAATAAAATATAATTTTATTATTATTAATTCTAGCTCTGGTGTGCCATCCCGGTGGAGCTGGGCTGCCTGTGCAACCTCTGTAGGGTCCGGATATCGCCTTATGCTGCCAATAATGACGCTGACACTGTTTCAATGCAGAACTAATGAAAAGCAGAAATAATCTGTGGCCTCAGCCTGCAAATCCATTCCTGCTTCTGGAGTCATCTCATTGTTACCAGTTGTTAATGTCATTAACACAAAATAACTGACAGTGATTAACAACAACTCCCCCCTACTACTGAATTTACCAGATTAATACGCCAGGTTATGCGTTTTGTGCTCCTTACATTTTTTTTTGAGCTGAATGTTTGAGTCTATATGTATAATTCTAATCCTGTGTGTATTTCAGATAATCCTCATTAAATGTGAATTGATGCACCTATTTCTTGTTTTAAAATTCACACAATTCAAGCGCGCACTTGGACCTAAAATGGCCCCTAGACTTTGTCAATTACTAGTCTGCCCCAAATGAAGTCGTACAGCATGTTGTATAATCTTTCAACCTTGGAAGTAGAACAGTTTAAAAAATTAATTGAAGCACAGAATTAATACAGCGGGACATTCACGCAAGAAATATTTATGTAAGCGTCTTTTTGTTTAAGTGCAGCCTGTCTTCATACTGAGCTGATTCTTAGGGGTCTTTGCGGTCATCTCACCACCATCCAAATATCTGCAGGAGTACGAAGCAAAATTCAATCAGTAGCTTTGTCCTCAAGCCCTCCTGTCCCGGTTCAGCGTTCTGTATCCGTTTAAATCATGACCCCATAGTTTCAAGGACAAAACTGGAAAACAGCGAAGACGTTAGCGAAGCAGCAACGGAGATCTGTGTTTATTAATGTACAGCTGCCACATTCATGACAAACATACAGCTTGGCTGACGGACAGCAGAGGATGGAGCCAGGATCCTGCTCTGCAGCTGATCCACAGCAGAGCCAAGGCTTCACTCCCCAGGAGGCGTCCAAATGCAGGCACTCCTCCTGCAGCGTAGGAAATGAACTTGAAGAGCCCTCTGGAAGCTCCCACTGGAATCTGTCGGGACTGCGACCCCAAGGTCAGGACACAGTGGGAGGAGCCTCAGCTGAAGGCGACCTCTGCGTGAAGCACGGACCTCGAATAAATTCTTCATTTCCGTTGACAGAGCTATTTTTTTTATTCCATTTTATGATACTATGAATATTCCATTAAGCTTTAATATAATTATTGGCATTAAACATGCATGCAGAATTTCATTAATTTCTCACCCACTAGAGCCTGAATCGGATGTAGGAAAAAAAAATTCTAAATTTATATATAGTTTTTTTTATAATTAGTTCTGTTGCAAAAAAAGTGCATAAAAAGTCAACTGAACCCATCAGCATTAATGAGCTGTCAACCTGAGTGAACATCTTGCTAGCAGTGATGAGGGAAATCCAGGAAAAGCGCCTGAGCAGACACCTCGGGAGTCTCAGCTAAGCCGCCCTCCCTTTGTTTTTGTTGCCATGGCACTGGCTCATCCATTCCCCGCATGTCTCCGGGGCATTTCACAGTCCGGCTAGTGTTACTATTACTCCTCTCTCCTCCACACATCCCTGCACAGCCTCCAGCACACCTGACCGTCCCACCAGCACTGCTGTGCCATCTGCAGGCAAAAGACCCACTGGGTTTTTTTTTTTTTTCCCTGTCACTGGGAAGGCTGAGGGACAGTTGAGGTGGCGAGGTGAAAAATAACCTTCTGGCTGGTGGCTCAAAGGAGCCAGATAAAAGAGGAAGCCCCATGATAATTGAAAAACTATGAATAACTGAAACAGTGCATTGTTCCTGACTTTATCATTTCTGGGACATCAGGCTGATATGTAGTGTAACAAAACAATCAGGGCATCTACAAAATAAGCTTTGATTGTCTAAAATCTTGCTAAATCTTTCATGCATATTGGACTCTACGGTGGGAAGCCGTTCCAATACAGTTTTCCTGTACGTGTGTGGGTGATGATTGGCTAAAAGTGCATCTCAATGTCGTCTAAAATTTCATTTATTTCACTTATTCAGTTCAGAAATAAAAGTAATATTTTACTGACTTGTTAGACGCGGTGATACGTTTTTTTTTAACTGTGTTTTTATTAGATTTTACACGGAACAAAACACAGCAATTCTTGACAAGATCAAGGTAAAATATAGCAAAGAATGCAAAATATAAAGCAGATAGATATGATACATTTCTATTGTTATTTAGACTGATATGGCTTTCAGCTCAATAAAACTCAAAATTCAGTTCCTCAGAAAATGTATATATCAATACCATCAATTACCATCAATTACCATCTAATATAGAACAGATTACTGGGTCAATGTGTGCTTCTGTCTCTGCTCTGTCTTCTGTAACCCCAGTCGGTCGAGGCAGATGACCGTTCATACTGAGCCTGGTTCTGGTTCTGCTGGAGGTTTATCCTTCCCGTTAATGTGGAGTTTTTCTTTCCACTGTCGCTTTATGCTTGCTCAGTATGAGGGATTGCTGCAAAGCCATGGACAATGCAGATGACTCTCCCTGTGGCTCTACGCTTCTCCAGGAGTGAATGCTGCTTGTCAAGACTTTGATGCAATCAACTGGTTTCCTTATATAGGAAATAATACAAATCTGATTGAATTTGACTTTGTAAAGTGCCTTGAGATGACATGTTTCATGAATTGGCGTTATATAAATAAAATTGAATTGAATTGAATAATAAACTTTTTCCTTCCACTTAACAACCATAATATGCTAGCAAACTGAACAGCTTCGTTGAAAATGTCCTTTGGTGGCTTACCGTCCTTGTGGAGGCTGTAAATAAGTCAATGTCTTTGTACTCTACTTAATTAGCACTCTAGTTAATTGTACATTAAACTATTACCTTATCATATCATATGACTGCCTGCTGGACTTGTAGATGTAGCTAACAGAACCCGACCAAGAGATCATTTTACGGCTGAGGAAACCCTTTGTTGGTGTTTTTCCAAATTTCTGAGACAGATTTTTTATTTTCATTTGTTGTAAGCCATTACGATCACGATTGACAGAAATAAACGCTTGAATATATATTACACTGCATGTAATAAATCTGCATATAGGAGTATGAGAGGTTTACTTTTTGGGATGATTTACCTTAGATTTACTATTTAAGCCACATCGGGTTCCCTCTGTAAGCTCTCAAAACATTTCTTCTAACCCACATGCCCAGTCAGGCAGAAATGCTGAACACATGGAAGCTCTGGGCACTCCTTCTCTGGTATGACACCTTGACAGGTATCTGTGGGCTAATAATAGTCATAAATCTGAAGTGTTTATGTTGGGAAGGGAAAAACAATTAAAGATCTGTGAATTAAAGTGGACATCATGTATCGCTGGCTTTATTTCACCTGAATTTATAACCACTGCTGTGATTGACTGTTAAACTCTGGGTAGTTGTTAAACTCTCAGCCAATTAAGATTATTTGGTTTTCAACACCTATTCAGTTGTCATAAGAAAAACTTAATTCTATACTACTAGAGTGGTAATGGTGCAGTTTCTCTTTACCTAATTAAATGCACAGGAAGTAGATATTACTGAACAGGTCTTAGTTTGATTAATAATAAACTGCATCTTATTTAGGTTCTCTCTAGTTGTCATTTAGTTTTCTTATAATCATTTGTTGAAGTGTAAATTTTTGTGTTGATTCTAAAACCAACGACTTACAAATATATCATCTTGTGCTTTTCTATTTGATAGAAATTGAATATAAACGTCAAGAATGATTCTGAGATCAGGAGGCTAGCTGGTTGTTGACCAATAATAACACACTTTGAGATAGCTTAATCATCCTACAACACCTTGTGAATTTTTATTGTATAGTAGATAAAAGTTGAATAAATGAAGTGGCATACAGACCAACGTGTAGGGTAATGAAGCTAGTATGTAAATACGGATTAAGATGATAGTGTCTTATGGAAAAGGACATTTTAGGATTTTATAGATATTCATAGACAGACTGGAGCTGTGGGTGATGAGGAGCTTAGGATGCTGAAGTAGCTAAAGACAGTGGGGATTCCTACCTGACCACATTTCAAGGCAAAAGAAAGCAAAATATCAGCTACTTGTAGGCTCAAAAATGACCATATTTAACGTGGGAGTCTTGCTTTTGTGTTATTTGTAGATTGCTATGTTGGAATGCGTATCGTTGTGTAAATCAATGACTCTGATTTCCTTTTTATGTACCGTGATAAATGTTTTGGTTGGTCTTTCACTGCAATCATCGTTGTTCAAGTACAGAGTTCAACCTGGAGAAGTAGGTGAGTCTGAAGAAGCAAGATTAAAAGACCAAAAGCATGCAGAAAGAAAGGACTAGTAATAACAAACACAAATTAATATGCATGGTGGGGGTGAGAATAAACTCTGTTGTGGGGGCTCTGCATACCTTAGAAACCATACATGCTCATGCTGTTAAACACGGTATAAGCTCTGGGGGGGTTGGTGATATCTCCAAAGTGGGAATTAATGAGAAAATAGTTGCATTGTGAAAGGTTTGCTATCGGTGACTTGTCCTGTTTTTTTTTTTGCTTCCTCCCATCAGTGATGTGGTTGACTGCCTTGGCATAAGCAATTACCACCCCAAATGGGCCTAATAACACTGTGTGTGTGTGTGTGTGTGTGTGTGTGTGTGTGTGTGTGTGTGTGTGTGTGTGTGTGTGTGTGTGTGTGTGTGTGTGTGCGTGTTGAGGGGCTGTCTGCAGCTCATGGAGCTGCCATGTGCTATTTATAAATCCATTGAACAGGCACCTGACGCTGCTCCATCAAAGATGTAGGACTCCAGAGAAAGAACCTCCGCCCTGTTCACGGGTTGGGAACTGACTCCCTTGTTTCATCGTACGATAACTTATTTCCGTATCTAATCAAAATTGCTGTACAAAGAAAAAGAAGAATAAAAAAATGACCTGCAAATTTTAGCTGAATTAATCTCAGAGGGGGGGGGGGGATGTTTGCCTCAACCGAACTCTGCTAATTGGTTTCCCGTAGAAGAAATTCCCTGCGTCAGGACGAGTAATCTATCTTTCCCTGCCACAGCTCACTCCGGCATGGTGGCACATGACAGCTTCAGTATAAGTATCCACAGGCAGATTGATATCTCCGGCGGCAACCCCACTCAGGGAGAATGAAAATGAATGGCGGCCCGTAAAAAAAACGTCTCTCAGATTCTCCATGCTACATTAACCACTGCCAGCAGACTCCATTCTTTTTGCTTTTGCCAGAAGGACGACTCCACTTTTACTCTGAGCAGCTCTCCCACTGGATATGTAGTTTGGCAGCTACAGTCGTTTTAACATGACCACACTCGACATGAACGCTAAAAAACAAATGACTCTGGCACTTACGTTTTACTGACGGCACATGGTGGACTACGCTGCAAAAGAAAAGGGAGCTGCGTTCCGAACTGCTACACTAAACAAAAGTGAAAATGTATAATTTTTCACGTGTTTCTAATGGTGCCATGTCTGTTAAACGGTTGACTCTTTGCCCTGTCAGCAGTTACGGACACACTAGAAAGGATTGGTGAAACTGTTGTGCAGCAGGAGGGTTCTTCCCCGTTTATGGTGGCGGTCCAGATCAACACTGGGGAGGAGAGTTCAGTGTTTAGATGGGAAATAATAAATAAGGTTGGTTAGTGGAACGGAGAGAGATTTTCATTGTTGGAGGCGGCGATGAAGTTCCAGGGAAGGTGAGTGTGAGGTTGACAGGAGGTGGTGCATGGTGGCTAGATCATTGTTTCCTTTGTTGCCTTTTTGCCAGAATAGGGGATCGTGGAATGGAGGAACGTTGGGAGGGTGGAGAGGGAGCTTGTAGCAGGAGAGCAAACCCGAGGAGCAATAAGTAGATTTACAGGGAGAGTCTTGACAGGATTGCTGGTGAAGATTCTCAGTCATACAGGTCATGGTCATTCCAAAAAAAGTAAAAAACAAAGCAACTGGACTTGTTTTCCATAGTTGAAGACGTTTCACTTCCTCTCCAGGAAGCTTTCTCAATTCAAAAAGTCTGGAGTAATGATGAGTACCAAGCTTTATACTACTGCCCAAACAAAGGCCTTGTAATGGCTTAGATAACATGCAAATTCAACAGAAACAGGACCACCCCCTTAGTAATGGGTGGTTGTTAAAGCCATTAAACTGGTCCACTCCTCTGTAACGAGGAGTCTTTAGAGTTGTTATTGTCTTGGCTTAAAGGAACAATGTTTTGATCACCTGTATAACGGTGAGAATTGAGGTGATGATTGGCCGGAATTAATTCTATAGCTGTGTTGTAAGTTTTTGAGAGTTGGATATATTATGTGAGTTGTAAGGCCTCCTCCTCTGTTTAAGGTTGGTTTCTCTCTCTTAACGTAGATGGCTTCCTTCACACCCTTTTCTTGACAGGATTACTCCTGTAATCACGAGGAACGAGAAAGCAGAGCACAGGAAACCAGGAAGTGAGCATGAAAAAGGGAGCTGGGTCCACCTATGTGAGCAAAACAATCTGGCATCTGCCGTTTGGGTGTCCGCTCCACTTTAGCCTCCTCCTGATTAGGCTCGATGATCTGCAGTTGCAGGAGCCCTGCAGTTAGAGAAAGGTGAGTAGAAAAACACACATAACCTGCAACATGGAAACATAGGAACATGCACATAACCTCCAACCTGCACATAGCTCTATTGGCTTGAAAGCCACACTAGGTACCAACCCAGGTAATCCAGATATAGAACAATGAATCAACACAAATTGGACCACACTTTCTGAGTAAATAAGTGCAATGGCAAAGGTAAAAGCTGTTGAACACTATTACTGGTATTCATGCAACCCCCCCTGGTCCCACAATTGTGTATCTGGCCTTCGTTTCAATGGCAAAAGGAAAACACAGTGCCATGTGAACGTCACAGTTCAGCATTGCATTGCTACACATTTAACACCGCGGCAAACACAATTTGATTGGCATTCGTTTGTGTGCTAATTGGGTTGTTGCTAACAGCTGCTGTGAAGTTCGTGTCAGTAGACCAATTAGAGATATGTTTACTCTGAAGCATGTTGGCCTGTCCAAATCCTCTGTTTTCTGTTTTGTTTTCGTATTAATAACAGCAACCTGACAGTTTTCCCTTGAACATAATAAGACTTGTTTGTCTGTAAAATCAAAGAGAGTACGTCAAACCCGATGAATAAATCACTGCGATTCTGTCTCGTACATTAAAGCCACAACAGATTGCAGACTGTTGATTTTCCAGTATGCTCACAGGATTGTGACTTGCGTTTTACACCTCCAATTCACACACTCCGATTCTTCATGCCTATTACACACATTATATTTCACCCGTCCACCCACTTTAGCTGGATAGAGATGTGTACCAGTCACACGGGTCTGTTATTATTAGTCGAGTGCTTTTGATCTAAAGCCGGTCAAACTTGGCTCACTGCCCTGAGACAAGCAGTTCGCGAGGAGGAGGAGGAGGAGGAGGAGGAGGAGCGGACACGCGGCGGCATTCAGCCAGAAAGAGGACTGTAGCTCCGAGTGACTTCTTCTCCGGTCGGAGCCAATCAGGGGAACGCCGGTCGGATCTGATTGGTCTCAAGACACTGCGTTGAGGGGAAAAAAGAAGCAAAGTTAATGTTTACAAATGTCACACTGGTCCTGCCACACTCGTGAGAGATAATATTACAGAGCTCCAAGAACACCAGACTCTTTACAAGTGGAAGATAATGGAAGGTGACTTTTACAAATGTGAAGAGGTGGCCTTTTCGGAATGCATTTCATCAAGTAGGGGCAAGGCTGTGCTGAGTGCCGAGGCCACTAGCGCACGCCACATTTAAGTTATTATTATTTTTTCTATCTGGAGGCCAAAAGGTTGTCAAAGTGATCAAACAAAATTTGAATTATGCACGTGAGGATATTTTTGTGCTAAATGGTTTGCTCATAAGGAAATTAAATTTCGTTGTAAAATAGGTATTTATGAAGGTTTTAAGTGAAATGCAGTTATGAGTGGATGAAATCAGCACAGAATTGACATGACACAATTATTATTCCCAATATTTAAATTTTTTTATATATTCAGATTAATTAAAATAATGTTGGAAATGCAAATTAGGTTGAAGTCACTGTTATATAAACAACTTTGAATTATTTGAATAACACACAATGCGTTATGTGTCTCTTTTCCAGAAGAATCCACTTGGAGAGATGATGCTACCCTTACCATTGTTTTCTCTCTTTGCTTTGCTTTCCATGGAAAGTACCCCTGGTTCAGTAAGTGCGTATTCAGCTGTGACACGTTCCTGAGGAGTTATTGACTGAGCTGTTGCTAAAATTATCTGGGTTATATCAGTGATTCTGTGTTATACTGGATAAAATCGCCCACACTACTTTTGAGAGCAATTGATGGAGCAGTTACTGCCATCAGGTTTGTGTACAATCTTTGTATTTCTCTCCATTGAAAGTGCTCAGTTAATGGCGAAGCACCTGTTGCCAGAAGCTTTTTGTCCCCTTTTGTTTTCTTTCCATAGGAAATATTCCTGCTGTTTTTTTTGTTTCTCTTTCAGTTAGAAAGTTCTTCTAACTCAGTCATTCTGTGTTTAGTTGCCTTTCTTTCTCAGACCAATTGCCGCAATCAAAAAGGTTTTTGTTTTTCTCATAGAAAGAACTCCTGGTCATTGTTACTGTGTGCTTTTTCAGTGTGAGAGTCCTGTACCCGCAGCAGGTTCAGCCAAACCTGTTAAAAATAAAGACTCCTTTTCACTGCCGTCATGAGCAGCTTATGCCTTCCTGGACTGAAGGATTCCTGCAGAGGAGCACACGAGGTACAATTTGCTGGGCTTCCTTAGACAAGGTATTTTTGTACAAATTGGAAATAGATTATTAAAAGATTTTCCTGATTTGTGAAAAAATTGGGTTGGACTTAACTGGATCCAAATATTGGATTGTTTTGTATTGATTTGAGCTGTATTCAGACCGAATTTGCTTCAATATGAGTTGAACCTCTTTGAAATTACATCTGTTGTACACTGTTGCTATGTAAGCAAATAAAAATAATAGGAATCACATTCCCTCCACTGAAAGGTTCTCATATGACAGCTCATCCATCTGGCTCCATGCTGCTCCCTGTGAAGCACACTGAAAGAATTGCAGGAGCTAATGCACCGACCCTATAACCTGCTTTCCTGTGAAGCTCTGCGAGAGCAAGGCTGACGCCGGAGGACAGAGCACCACATGGTACAAACTTTCAGACAGACCACAGCAAAGGCTTATTCTTCCAGCTGAGAAACAAATACATTTTTACTTTTTTTCCCTTTTTTTTTCCACGGTGACTTTTCCATTTTGTTGCTGAGCCGGCCACACAGGAGAATATGCAATTTGAAATTCAATAGGTAATTGGTTTTAACATATACATGGTGCTGAAATCTGCTATTCAAGGTAGAAAAAGGAAAGTCATTTGATTGACAATAATGCTTAGTAAGATCTTTCCGCCCCCTTTCTCAGGCTGTTAAGCTTCAATAGATTAGCCCAGAGGCAGGAGTTGTACTCCTTATGACCTGTTAGCGCTGCTGAAGGTCAGTGGACCACTGGTGGTAACGGTGCTTGTTTCAGCGCTCGCTCCCTCGGGCTGGGATGAAAAATGGTTTGCTCTGCTTTGTTTGGCAACTCACACAATATATCCTGAATTCATTTTCTCCAGAATAGTGGTGGTGGGTCTGTTTTTGGTTACAATTATGGTGTATAATGTACGGATGTGATGCTTAAAGCTCATAAAAATACTCAGAAAAGCATCCAAGGTCCTTTATGTCTATAAATCCATGGGCAATAAGTCAAGAAAACATCCATATGGTTTAATTATACACCTAATCTTAGCAACCAAAGTAGAGTGTAATCCGTCTAATTCACGCAACAGTAACCAACAGACGTTTGCTTGGTAAAAGACAAATTAAAGTGACTGGCAGCTTAAATGAAGCAGCAAATGTCACATCTTTTCCAGACAGGCAGAACATTTCAGCAGATGGTGTCTTTATGCTGAGGATGCACACACTCACCAAGGTTTCTCCTGCTTTCTTTCAAATTGATTCAGACCAATACAGTCTACCGTCACGAAGCGTCCTAGTTCAGCCGCGGCATCAACAAAGCCGTTCCAGCCCCCAATATTATCGAGTCAAGAATGTTCTAAAAGAATTTGTTAAAAGAAAACTGAAATCCAATTGACATTTCTCTGAAATGTGGTTAAAAAAACGTAACTTTTTACATTAATTAAACATTCTCGGTACAGTGCACCAAATGTCAGCTTTCAAATTTTTGTTCATGCAGAGATTAAAAACTACATGGCACAAGGCCAGTGTCGGACGAGTGAGGCGAGTGTCTGGATTAGCTTTCTGAAGCAGTTTGTTATTAAAATAACTAAACTGTGAGCTGTTCAGAGCGTGCCCCGTACCTTGGAAGGATGAGTGGATGGAGCTGTATGTCCGTCTGACCAAGCGGACTTTGATAGGCACAACTAATTTCTTAAAAATTATAGCAAGATTGCCTCTGCAACTTCTGAGTAATCGGGGTCGCCACAACAGCAAACAAGCTTAAATCAGAGGCAACCGGACTTTCGTTCAGGTCTTTCTGAAGACGTTTCGACTCCTATCCAGGATTCTTTGTTAATTCTGGTGGCTCGCACTGAGCAACCTGCATTTGGAGCGCTGCTGTTTTTAAGGACATGGAGGCCCATCCTCCTATAGGTGCATTCTCATTCAGATGCAAATCAGTGACCCACCCACCACTGTCCTGGGTGGTTAGAAGCTAAAGCCCCATTCACACTACCCTTGTTAAACCGATCCATGCCGAGTTCGGTTCGAGCTTGGATCAGTTAACCAAGCCGAGCTTGGTTCTGACGACTGTTTACACATCACACTATCCCGGTTCCTTGGTTCCTCGCCTCCTAGTGACGATCTGCGGTACTGCTGCTGTCTGGGTTTGAAGGCGGAACCAAGCAAAACAAAATGGCGGCGCTCGTAACATTCAGGAAGTTATGTTTGGTTCTATTTTGTTGTTTGCGGAGAGTCAGGCGAAGACGGCAACCTTTGGTAAATTTACTTGACAGAGTCGGCTTTTGGGAAGTGGATAACACAAACGAACGTCTAATCAGGGCTTACAGACGCAGGAAACAACGACAGACGCTGAGCTTCATCACACTGCTAAGCAGAATCATCACTGGAAACCATGTGTCACGGTAAGGAAGCTAGTATTATTATGAATGTCTGAAATGTCATCTGGCTATAAGGAGATGACGCGGTCTGCTCATGCGCTCTTCGTTATTAGAGAACCAGGGCATAAAAAAACCGAGCCGAGTTTACACATAGAACTGGTCTAGATTTAGCGCGGTCCGGTTGTGTCTGGCACGGTTCAGTTTGCGTTCCATTTACACGCAATAGTTATCTCGGTTACCGATCTCGGACCGGTCTCAACTCGGTTAAAAAGGGGTAGTGTAAACGGGGTATATGGCTTGGTGCGAGTAGAGGACTTGGTCACCTGAATCATGACAGGGCTGCAGATGAAATCTGTCTGGAATGTGTTGGAGGACCGAGCTTTAAACTCTGGGGAGTTGGAAGGGCAACCCCCCCCCCCCCCCCCTTTAGTGATGGTTTCTATCAGCCCTCCTTCAAACCATCTGTTCTTCCTGTCCAAAATCTGGACATCGTTGTTGTCCAAAGTGTGTCCTTTGTTCTTGAGCTGCAAGTGGACTGCTGAATCTTGCCCCGAGCTGCTGACCTCCTGTGCTGCCCCATGCGTTTTTTTTTTGTAGCTGTTCTTTACTTTCTCCAATGGAGGGGTCTGAACAGTCCTTGCTGCACTGGACGGCAGACACAACGCCGCTCAGCTGTAGTTTGGGTGTTCTGTCTTTGGGATGAACCAGTTTTTGTCTGAGAGTGTTATTAGGGTTTAAAATTTACTGCTATGTTGTGTTCTCCAAGCACAATAAATCATGTTCCAACTGAGTCATGCCATCTCTGTTGATCTCCCGCTCCATCCTCCCCTCACTCGTGAACAAGACCCTGAGAAACTCAAACTGCTCCACTTGAGGCAGGAGCTCCCAGCCGACCTGCGGAGGGCAAAACTGGCAAAGTTAAAAGGCTCCAGCCTGTGTCAGGTGCAGAGACTCTAGGACAACCCAAGGGGAACTGCATGTGAAGCATCCTGATGCTTTAAGCACACTGCCCAGGTAGGCTTGAGAGCATCACCGGTGCCTCCTTCGCCCATCTGTCTGTTTCTGCTCTGTTGGTCGTAAGACAACAGATCACAGCTGGATCAGCCGCATAAGTTCCCTTCTCCCTCCTTTTTCATCTCGCCAAAGTGAGCGACCGCAAGACAACTGTGGAGAGATGAACTGGAAAAAAGTAATGTGTGCAATAAGCTTCAAGACGCCCGTGGCTTCTGTTCCGCCTGGAAGTGAGGAGAGGGGAAAGGAATTAGGAGCGACAGCGTTGGAGGAGAGAATCTGAGGAGGAAGCAGGTGCAAGGGCAGAAAAATGAAAGAAAGTGGTTGAGAGCAATAAGAAGGAAAAATGGCTTACAGACTTGATTTATCCTGTATTATGCCCCGTCAGGGTGTTTTTCTTTACAAATAAAAGTACCTGGTCTTAAGGGGTTGAGAGTTGACTTGCTTCTGGCTGATGGGATGGTGAAAAAAAAAAAAAGCCAGGAAAGCAGATGGAGGATTAAAGCTGGCCTAATTGTCTCTAGCAGGCAAACACACCCCATCTGCTGAAAGGGGATCCTTCAGGCTCTCTGCTCTTAAGCGTGAGCCGGCTTTCCCCAGAGCTGCTATTGTCTGGGTGTGACTGATGTAC
Organism: Fundulus heteroclitus; assembly: GCF_011125445.2. NCBI lineage: Eukaryota > Metazoa > Chordata > Actinopteri > Cyprinodontiformes > Fundulidae > Fundulus > Fundulus heteroclitus. Next base: position 14,783,978 of record NC_046382.1, on the reverse strand, counting down.
CCTTCCCCTACCTTCTCCTCTTCACCATCCACCAAGTGTCTGTTGAGTTTTTGCTGTTATTACCGAAGTCCACTGGGCTCAACTGAACAATAGCAAAAATATTCATTGCAATAATACCAGGCGGCAGATGAAACAAAGCCCTGTTCCACATTTCCCCCACATTTTAAATTGACTTTGAGCTGATTTAAACACACAATTTTAATTTTCGGCTGTTATTTAAGTAAGGATTCATCTTCTTGTGTCCTGTTGTATGTTTTTGCAGCTTGGAGAGCTGCCGGAGACAATCGGAGTGACAGCAGGTCCCCTCTGACAAACTGCCAGACCACATCAGCATATCAGCTCACAGTTGCTTAAGCTGCAGCGAGCTTTACTTCACACTGCTGCCTGGCTCAAACCCCATGTCTTGTTTTATTGGAGAACTGTTCTTTGTCTGGGGGACACATGAGAAGATTGATCCCACTCCTTTTTTTTGTTTCTCCTCTACATTATTGCATGGAGCAATGGCAAAGTTAACATTACCGTGCCTTCTACAACAATTAATGCCACTTGAGTTTTGTTTATGTTACCACCAGAAAGTTCAGTGTGTTTTATTGGTAGTTTTATGTGACAGATCAACACGGTATTGCACAATTTTTGCCCTTTCCTCTTTGCAAAGAAGCTGAAGTTCACCCAAATTGGACAGAAGCTACATTTTCCCAGGTTTCCAGAGATTCTCTGTTGAATTTAGGTCTGGATTTTAACTATACCATCAGCATGCTTCCTTCTATAGCATTTCACTGTACCTGTGGGTCTGGTGAAAGGTTTTGGGCAAACCTCAGCCTCAGTCTGAAGTCTTTTACACCCTTAACCATGTTTTCTTTAAGGATTCACCTGTATTTGGCGGAAAATCGAAAAATTCTCCCACCTGAGCTGTGGTTCTCTGCAACTCCTCCACCGTTACCATGAGCTTCATGGCTGCTATAAATGCATCCGCAACCTTATCGCTGACCTGCTTGGTGCAATCTTTGGTCTTTGTGATGCTTTTTGGTTCCTTCACAGAACAGTTGTATTTGGACTGAGATTAATTTTTTTAAAGGGTCCTAAAAGCACATTTTTCTGATTTTTTTTTTTTTTCTGCAACAGTGCAGCTATTGTTTTCCTTTCAATTCACAATTTTTACCCCATTGTGTTGGCTGAACACATAAAATCCGAATGACATCCATTGATGCTTGTAGTTGTAACATGAAAATTTTAAATAAGAACAAAACAACAACTTGCAAAGCAGTGAAGATTTCTGCTCATTACCGACAGCGAAGCAACATTGACAACCCTTGTTAAAGTCCAAATTCATGGCTTTAAGTCAACCTTTATGTGGCTTACGTCTTACAATTATCAAAAGCTTTTTTTTGAGAAGCATATGGTGCTCCAAATTTGTGACAGACCCCTACTGCTTATTATCCCTCACGGCGACTTGCCTCCAGGTTTAAAAATGGCACCACTATGCCCCTGTGAAATTGCCAAAGGCATGTGATTTAGGGGTGATTAGTGTTGCAGAGGGAAAATAATACTGCATGATGTTTTACCCCGTGGACATGCACGTTTCATGGGGGAAAATAGCCCCCAGGGAGGACTTGGAGCCGTTTGCTATTCAGCCTTTGATAAAAGCAAATGGTGATCAGGGAAGACAAAACAGATTTTACACACTTACAGTATCTCGAGGAAAAAAACTATCAAAAAAACAAAGGCAGACTTAAGAGACTCGCTGCACTGAATTATAAAGCTGCTGGGTGATGCACTTTTGCTCCTGCGTGGACAACAGTTGTAGGGGGGGGGGGTTGTGATCTCATAGACTGTTGCACAATGGACCGTTTCACTGAAGGCCAGCCCATAAAGAAGCACTCGGGTGTGGATGATGACAGACGAGAAGAAGAGAGGAGAGGAAACGAGAGGAGCGGCTGAGCGAGAGAGCTGAAAGCATCCCTCTGTGCCCCACTTGTAGCCCTGCAGTCCTCTTGCTGCTGCTTTTTCCAGTGAGACAGCACTTTGACAAAACTGGGCAAAAACAGCTAGACGCAGACTGACCTATATAAGGGAAACACTCTTAGCAGAGCTAACAGCGGCGTTCTCCGCGAAGATGGATTTAATCAGGTCTTACAAGGCTAATGAGCTGCAGTCCCAAATACACTGATTGCTTTTAAGTGCTATGAATGGCAGAAGGGAATGCCCATTGGACGAAGAGTTAAGTAAAATGGGCAACATGGCCATCTGAGCCCCACATGTGATACTGATACGTTGACTTGGAGCCCCGAGGCCGGTAACAAATCGACCAGCAGCTTCACACAATGGATAACTAAAGGGGACAAAATGGGCTATAAGAAGTGGGTCACCAGCTATTTTTACATTTATTTCTAAGTGAAATGCTCTGTGTTCTTTGTTTGTCTTAATTGCCCAGTTTTCTATACTGGATTGCTGTCTTTCTTATCAGAGAGTGAAAAAGACAACGGGTGCAGTTTTCAGCAATAACAGTGAAGGGACTGCATTCACGGTAACAAATTAGTTTGATGAGGACAGACAGAAAGCAATCTGACTCCAATTCACCTCTTTGGTTTGACCCTTTACCTTCAGATACTGTTGGTTCGCCTGCCCACTTCAGCTGCCCAGCTGGATTCTATACATTTTGATCAAAATAAAACCTATATTGATCCATTGTAGTGTCTTTCTCAAAATAATGAATGTTTTTCTGACCTTCAAAACACTTGTTGTACCACATTTTCTACAGTGCTGGAGAAAAATGATTTTCTCCCTTGGAGATTTTGTCTTTATTTTTGTCAAAATTAAATACTTCAGAAATATTAATATTAGAATAAAGTAACCTAAGCAAAATACAATTTATCAAGGAAAAAAAAAAAGGTTTAAACCATATTGGCCATGTGTGGAAAAAAATCCTCCTTTGTTCAATCATGAATTACCTGTGATTAACCACATGTTTGATTTATAGTTGGAGTTCAGTTTTTACAATGTACACCCACACACGCCTACTGCCTACTAAGATGTGTAGAATCAAGAAATTGCTTAAAAACAACCTGTCTGCCAACATTAAGTAGGGCTTGAAAGATCTAAAACTATCTTGAACAGCAACACATCATGATCTAAGGAAATTTAAGAACAGATAAGAAACAAAGTCATTGACATCCATCAATCTGGAAATTGTTACAAAGCCATTTATAAGGCTTCGAGCTCCCGTGAACCACACAGTTGTTATCCACAAATGGAGAAAATATAGGATGATGGCATAACTCCTAGGTTCCATTAAAGGTATATAGCCACGTTATATGCTTTAAAAAAAGACCAAAAAACGTTTGATCATGATAAAATAAGGTTAGATACACCAAGTGTCCATCCTCATAATGTTTTTGAGGCTAAATATAGCCCCACAATGGGCACAATGAGCAGATATAAACAGACGTGGTGACATCTATCAGTATTGCGGAACTATCATAATGCCGGTTTGCTTAATTAACAAATAATTTGTAAATAATGTGGGACCGAGCCTGACCCTCTGCAAAACAGCAGCTCGGCGTGATCGAAGACCGACCCTTATTAATTAAAAAAAAAAAACTATCTACAGCAACTTCAAGAGCCTCATATCAGAACATTTACTGACATCAATCAACTCTGTGGTCACATCTGAGCAATCAGCAGGTTTATCGTCTGCTTCAGTGAACACCAACATTCATACTGTATTCCCACCAACATTCCAGTCTTTACGCTCTTTGAGGTTTTTTTTGTGCTTTTTTCACTGGATCTTGGACCATTCTTCATTGCTTTGCTGGGAGATGCTAATAGCCGTTAGCCGCTTGCTTGTTTAATCCCCTGCTGCGCATGCTCAGTACATAGTAATATTGTAAATAAACGAAAAGGCTTTATTTACTAACAAATTGAGCAAAAAAAAAAAAGTATAAAACACCATAATATCAACTAATACGCCCACAGGACGTAATAATCTTTCAGAAAGTCTTTGTATGCAACGAGAGTGAGCTACTGATATATGAATAAAAAAAAACTCAAATAATGTGCCCATGCACTTTTAATAACTTATCCAATAAGCCACTTGGTTGACTTAGGGTCAAAGACTTTTACGCCCCAAACCACTGCTGAGCAAAAACAACACAAAAGCCTGTCTCAAATTTGCCAAAACACATTTTTATGATCCTCTTCTAAATATGCTGTAGACCGATGAGACAAAAGTGAATATTTTTGTTTGCTGTTGTCTTGTTATGTCTGGCATAAAACTATTGCCGCATTTCAGAAAAACAATATCATAGCCACAGTCAAAGATGGTGGTAGTAGTGTGATGGTGTAGGTCTGCTTTAGTGCTTCAGGACCCAGATGACCTGATGTGACTGATGGAACCATGACGTCGGCTCTCTACCAGGAAATCCTGAAGAGGAACTGGACATTAGTTCTTAACCTTAACCTCAGTTGCACTTCAGGTTATGCCACATAGACAAAGATCCGAAGCAATTATGTGTCAAATATAACTGGGACAGATATATTTTTGCACATTAGGATGGGTTGGAAAGTTTTTTCCCCTCCAGTAAATGAAAGTGTCTAATTTTAAATCAACTTTTTGTATTTACTGAAATTTTGTCTGTATCAAAATGTGTTTGTTGCTCCAAAAAATGTAAGTGTGACAAGAAAAGTAAAACAACATCAAACCCCAACCACACAGGGCTTTACTCAAAACGTAAAACTATTGGGAATAGTTTCTTTTTACATTAAAATGTCACATTCCTGCAGATTTCTGACAACTTCCACATCAATAAACACATTTGAATGTGAGCAGCTTTCAAGATTGTTCAGTCACATTAAAACACTGAGTGAGCAAAGAGATTTGGAAAAAACTCATGAGGCTGACAAAGACCAAGAAGCAAACACTGGGCGATGACACAATATGCTGACGAATGCATGACATCATGATCGATTATTAAAAAATTATTGAAAATCAAATAAAGCTAATTTATATTGAAAATTTTTGTGAAGAATATTTAGGTGGTGAACTTCCCTGGGCGCTGCACAGTGGCAGCCCTCTGCTCCCTAAGGAGTGGGTTATATGCAGAGGACAAATTTCATTGGAGTGCATGGTGCAATGACAAATATAGATTATTATTATTATTAAGTATAATTCATTATAATGCCATATATACTGGAGGAAATGGAAGTACTTGGGTAAACCCAAGGTTCAGTGGGTACACAATGCAAAAGTCCCTATAGCAATTTTGAAACTGGCATCCATCTAGTTTTGAGGTAATAGAGCTACAAACCACCAGAGGTGGGTAGAGTCGGCAACAAATGTCATCAAGTAAGAGGGGCACTACTTAAACATATTTTTAAAGTAAAATGAACGTAAAAGTACCCAACCAAGAAATTACTTAAGTGTAAAAAGGATTTGGTAAGAAGGCACTCAAGTATTAGGTAACTAATCTTAACGATTAATTCAATATTTTAAAATGATGTAACATTTCAGGCAAAAGAAACACTTTTCTAAATAATGTTTTTATTTTATTTTTTACATAAAACTTGTTAAACCAAGCATTCAATGTGTATACAGTAAGTTAAAACAGTGTAAAGTACTTCCAAAATGGCTGAAAGAGCTCAGCAGATAGAAAAAACATTAAAACAACAAAGTTTCTGTACAAACAAGAGGTCTCACTTAGACATGAACTGTAGACATACGTGTCTCTGGTGTAGTCTGTTCTTTATTCAGTGTAGGTAGAGTATCCTGAAATTTTACTTAAGCAAGACAAGTGAAACTTCTTAATAATATGACTCAAAGTACTGTTAGAAATGCGGCGTATGAGTAGAATGTAGAAATGGGGTGAACGAGTGGAACGTCGGTCCTGGGAGCGGCATGCACACCTAGACAGTCTGGGACACAAGGTCATCAGATAGCACCCAAGTGGTGACACATTATTTTACTGACGACATGTTAGGAAGCGTACAGTCCTTGCATGGGCGTGTACCTAGACTTCTTTATAATGCTTAAGAAATGATCAGTCGGAGCTCTTGCCACATTCATTGCCGTTGTGTGGTGTTCGATCAGGACCCCATCAGTGCTGATGTGTCTGTAAACCATTCCTCCGCCTTTTATATTAAATATGGTAAAATATAGTTACAGTTTGAAGAGTCTTTTTATTACGACAGAAGTCTACAATGCAAACACCGCACTATCAGATGAAAAGAACCAGGGGAGGCCGAGAACAGGTCAATACCTGAACAGTACAGTGTAGTAAAATTATTCCTAAAAGTAAATTTTGTTAAAAAAAATTACTCAAGTAAATGTAACTGAGTAAGTGTAACTAGTTACTACCCACCTTTGTGTATCGCGCCTCCGTCCAGTTGCGGCCCGCCCAGTATGACATTAGTCAGCAGCTGCCAAGATGAAAATGAATTTGCTCACGTAATTGCAGGTTGTGTGTGTGTGTGTGTGTGTGTGTGTGTGTGTGTGTGTGTGTGTGTGTGTACATATCGGCTGTGAGTGTGCAAGTGGGGTGCTGAAAACAACTATAGCCTCCAAAGGCTAGTTCTGTGCTGGAAGCTCCGTCTAACTTAATATATTAGGTTATGTATCTTAATAGTTAGTAGAGGGTCTCTGCACAGCAGCGTAATTCATAAAAGCTCTGATAGCTGTCGTTATGTAAAACGTGCAACCGGTGACAGTTGGCATCATCAGACAGAACATCGCTGGAATCAGATCAGCTCTGACAACCTGACAATGGGCTGCTAATCTCTATATGTCGGCAGCATGAAAAGAAACCCTTTCAAAGGTTGGTCTGGCTGAGCCGTTGTAAAGCCGGTGGTTTATCTGAGGTGCTCTCTGCATGATGACATGCTTGGATGAGGGACAGGAGATGAAATGGATTTGTCAATTGGAAGTGTCCCCTGAGGATTATTGCCAAACAGTTAACAGAACATAACATATCACATTTATTACAAATGCTGAGTGCAACACAGACCTTGTTATGGAGGGGAACCACTTAGGAAATAAATGCAGCGCTGTGTGATACAGACAGAGCTCTGCCAACAGATTTAACTTTTTTTTTTTTTTTTTTTTGCAATTCATCCTCGAGCAGCACCAAGGGAGACTGAAAAAAGAATTAAGAGGAAATATAAAGCAAGACTTTAATAATTTTCATCTCCATGGAAAGGCTAAAGGTTAATGTAATACAGAGATGTTGTCAAATCAAGTCTTGGACAAATACAATTGAAAGTCATCGGACCTCTAGCAGGCGATAAGCTACAGGCGGGGTCTCCAGGTAAGCAAAATAAAATAAAAGATTAGATTAGATTAGATTCAACTTTATTGTCATTACACAGGTACAGGTACAAGGCAACAAAATGCGTATAATATATAAATAACTAGTATTGTGAACTAAATTTACAGCTGGATATGGACCGAATTTAATATACAGGTGGATATTACTATGAATAGAATTTTACAGATCTGTACAGATATGTTATTATAACAGAGTTTACATGTACTATGAATATATGTACAGATGGCTATTACTATAGGCAGAATTGTGAGCATAATATACAGATGGCTATTACTATAAAATGTATAAATAAAGTTTGGACAGAAGCTATTTAAATTAAAATGCAGTGGAAGGTAATTGCATATTAATTCAATTCAATTCAATTCAATTTTATTTATATAGCGCCAAATCATGAAACATGTCATCTCAAGGCACTTTACAAAATCAAGTTCAATCATATTATACAGATTGGGTCAGATTATACAGATTGGTCAAAAATGTCCTATATAAGGAAACCAGTTGATTGCATCAAAGTCCCGACAAGCAGCATTCACTCCTGGGGAACCGTAGAGCCACAGGGAGAGTCATCTGCATTGTACATGGCTTTGCTGCAATCCCTCATACTGAGCAAGCATGAAGCGACAGTGGGAAGAAAAACTCCCCATTAACGGGAAGGAAAACCTCCGGCAGAACCGGGCTCAGTATGAAGTTAAAGTACGGTATTGCAAATGTATATGTAAACAATTGGTACTGTGAATAAACAGTCAGCAGTATCAACTGTCAAGCATGGTAGAGGCCACATCATGGTAAGGGTTTGTTTTTACAGACATCACCGTAGACCAAGTGGGTGACGTCTGGGTAGACTCATGTGACCCATGTTCTGAGGCCAGACAATGCAGCTATACCACACCCCCACTTCCTGTCAGCTTACTGACAAATGAAGGCCATTAGTGAAAAAAGGGTACCTTCCAATCTGAACAGAGTAATTAATTACTTCAGCATTTCTGATACAACATGAATCAAATTCATTTACTCTCCAGTTCCTGTCAGAATATCAGTAATATAGCTTTAAAGCGTAGAACACCCAATGTTAAATCACTTTAGTATAAATTAGATAAACTAGTTCTATATGTTTTTTACGAAAACACTTTAAACTGCAGAAAATAGCTCACTAAATATTTTAGATGTGCAATGCTTGGAGCTGAAGAGCTTTCAAAAGAAGCCCAGATACTGTACCTTAAAAAAATATTCAACTCCATTGGACATTCTTGCCTTTTCTCATTACAACCATAATCAGCAACATGTTTTTTTTTTTTTTTGGGGGGGGGACGGGGGGACGACATACCATCACAAAGTCACATAATTGTGAAAGGAAACGGTTGTCTGGTTTTCAAACATCTCTAGCTCCTTTTTCATCTGGTACCTAGAAAATAAATCCAGGGCAAACAAATATATATTTAGACGTTTATGAAATACTATACCGAGTCAACTTGTGTGTAATTTCATCTCGGTTTAAATACAGCAGTTAGTTCTGTGAAGACCTCAAGGGTTTGTTAGTGAACATCAATGAGCAAATAGAAGGAGGAATACCAAGGAGCAGGTCTGGAGTGACGTTGTGGGGAAGTTTGAAGCAGAGTTATGTAATAGATCAATATTCCAAACTTCACAGGGAACTGGGATTAATCATTCAAATATGTAGCGAGAATGGCTAAACTGCAAACCTACCTACATCTGACCGTCCCCCTAAACTGGTAAGGCAAAAACAGCTTGTCTCAAAGAGAACGCCAAGAGGTTACTCTGGAGGAGCAGCAGAGATCACCAGCTCAGGTGGGACATTCATTTGTCAGGACAAGTGTTAGTCATGCTGTTAGTCACCGACCTTGTCTATATGTGGGAGTGTGACCAGAAAAAAAAAGACGATTTTAAAAGAAGGGCATGTGCAGTGTTCTTTGCAGTTTATCACAAGCCAAACCGTGGTGGCAGCATCATACTTTATATGTACTGTGGAAAGGCTTTTCCTCAGCAAGGACACCAGTAGCTGGTCAGAGTTAATGGGAAAATGGATGGAGTTTGTTAAGGTGGAAATCCTGAAGGAAACCCAGTTAGAGGCTGAACTTTTTTTTTTTTTTGACGTTAACCAACAAGACAACAAACCTAGATATGCAGTCAAAGCCATTGTTGGATGGTTTAGATCAAAGTATAATAATGTGTTGGAATTTCCCAGTCAAAAAGTAAATACTAAAAATTCTGTCTTCATAAGAGCAATGTGTTAGGGACATACTCTTAATTAAAAAAAAACGTAGCAAAAGCTGGCTGTATAGAGTACACTTTTTGACACTTTTTAAGTTTTATGTAAATCTTTAAAACCAATAGCTCCTTTTCCTTCAACTTTACAATAATACACTACTTTTCATTGGTTTTTCATATGATATAATATAAGAGATAACATTTTTTTAGCTATGCGGCAAAACATAAAAAAAAGCTCAAACACTGTGATTACTTTAGCAACGCGTGTAAAAGCTTTTTATTTTTCAATGCATACAGGGCCTGAGAGTGTTGTCAGGGTGAAATGTATCAGTGACTGGGTTCCCTGCCCTCAGACTCCAGCAGACTGCGCTGGGCATCAGACCAGAAGGGGTCACTCTGTCCCTATCACTGTTAGCTTGCTGCTGTCCCCTTTGTGTCGCTTGAGATAACAGCCGCCACACAAACAGCGGCTGAGCTTCAATCCATAATTCACATGTGAACAAACCAGTCATTATTTATCTATCTATATATCTTTCTATATATCTTTCTATATCTATCTATCTATCTTTCTATATCTATCTATCTATCTATCTATCTATCTATCTATCTATCTATCTATCTATCTATCTATCTATCTATCTATCTATCTATTTATATCTCTCTTTATATGTAGAGGGATATATAGATATATAGAGATGTAGATACATAGATATATAATTTTTATTTTTAATTTTTTTGCCGTCTAGTTAATAAGGCTTTACCAGACTCTTGAAAGTGCGTGAATAAATTTTGACTTAAATGTCAGCTGGAGATTTTAGACCTCTACTATCTGTTAAGCTGTTTCCGCTGACACAATAAGTCGCACAGTTTGATACTGGTATCAGAACTGGAACATTGTGTTTTCCAAAGCATTGTGATAAGGGCTTTTTTTATATGTATATCTTTCTCTTATCTCTGTGTGACACACACACACTCACATACACACACACACACACCTATTGTTTCTGAAGCACAAAAGCACTCACTCACTGATATCCCAATCATTTCTCCTCAGATTGCTCTGCACTTGGCTGCACCTGCTCCAGTGTCCTCTCTCCTTCATCCTACCTGGGGGGAAGGTGAGCGACGAGGCTCGGGCGCAGAGGAGGGCTTCTGATTTGTATTAATTTGTGGCCAATCCCTGGGGAGGGAGGAGGCGAGCGACAGAAAGCCCTACCACTCTGCCTACGTCTTCCAGCACAGCCGCTGCCATAAGGAAACAGGAACCGCCCCATCAATCCAGCCCTCCCAAAAGGCTTGTCCAATCAGCCCTGGATGAACATAGAAATGAATCACTTCACCATCTCTCACGACTGACGGCTACAAGCTGTGCATGAAGGCTTTCAAAGAGAATCCATGTGTAGAAGTCACACAGACGTCCTGCTGAGGGACTTTAAACCAGATTTCATTGGGGTGTGTTTATACTTTTCAGCTTGAATGTATAATTTTGACCTGAGGTTGACTAGAGAAAGTCCACCATATATTCAAATTTGGTGCAACCAAATCATGTTTTATAACATAATTGAATCTTACGTGTTGCAATTAGTCACACCAAGCAACTTGAAACCTTAGTCTCTTGGTCGGTTTAGCAGATATTCAGGTAAAATAAACTCACTTAGTCAGCTACATGCGCTGCTAGCCAACAGGACATAGACTTGAGACATTTGGTTAGTGAATTGGAGGTCATTTAGTGTTTGTAACTGTGTGTTTAAAGTAGTGTTGCACCGATATCGATACCAGTATTGGACGGGGCCCCGATCCAGCACTAAAATGGTGGTATCGGTATCGGCGAGTACCAACAAATAGGGCACCGATACCATTTTGATGTTTGTATGTCACTTGAACGCAGCCTTCTCTCTCCTGACTAGTATTATACATGTTATACAAGTTCATGAAAGTTGCACTATTTTGGCATTTGAGAGCCAAAACTCAGGGTTTAAAAGAGATTATTCAATTATCAATGTAATTTTACTGTCTTACTGTTGCACTACCATTATACATGTTATAATTTCACGAATGTTGCACTATTTTGGCCTTTGAGAGCCAAAAGTTTATTCAACTATTGTCACCCATTCCAGGTAGGCAATAAAAAGTTCTACTACCCTAAGTAGTATGCAGTTCTTCATATATATACACACACGCATCAATTTCAAACAGATGGTATCGATATCGGCCAATACTGCACAGCCAGGTATCGGGTATCGTATCGAGTCCAAAAAATGGCATCGGCACAACACTAGTTTAAAGCAATCTTTTATTTAAACTGCGGCTGCACAAACAGTTCACGGGAAATGTACTGAAATGAATTGTATCTAATGGTTGACCTAAATAAAAAACATTACTTGTTAATTTTCATTTCCTAATAAAAAGAACACGTTTATAGCTTCATGCCCAACAAACACACCACTGGAACAGTAGAGGGTTCATTCTGAGAGCTGCAAATGGCCACAGGCTGCTCTTTGGACACCCCTGACATAAACGATGATGATGATGAGATCAGGTGGTGGATTAACCAACAACCAAGCGAAGAGGAAAACTGGGATTGGGATCCTGCGGTGGCAACAAAATAAACCGAGGGTCCAACTGTGACAGAGATTACATACTTAGCTCCCAAAGAGGCGGAGTCAACAACATCCAGTTGGGATACAGCACCGTCACAAATTTGAATGATTTTATTTGGTCAGATTGAGGAGTTAGACAGGTGTTCAGTATGTTAAATAGACAATTGGAGGTGTCTGATCAGTTGGCTAATGAGTGGCTAATGAGAATGTGGAGGAGTTGGCAATAATGGTTAGAAATCCACAGGGTGCAGGTAGAAAGCGGGATTAAGAAAATAGTCTTAATCCCGCTCAACCACAGACATTGACACCATAGAGAGGGATTTATGGCTGTTGAGCTGCTGGAGTCTTTCTATTTAGGGAGGGAAATTGTGAAAAAGAGACAACACACTGTGATTTTTTTTTTTTAAACAAGTGCATTGCAGATGCAACTCAGGCTTCATAAGGGTTCAAAAGAGACTTTGATCACAGTGAGGTACTTCAAACAGGTCCACTGGATTAAGGGTTCCCCCCCGTATAAACATACCATCACAAGCCATCAATGGCCAATCCTTACATGATTGTGATGCCATATGTTGCTCAGCTCAGGAGTGAATGTAATTGTCCTTGGGAACAGCTTAAAGGGTAATTGCTCATGGTGCGCAGGGTGTCCCCAGACGACCCTCGAGGGTCTGGTGCTGGTTTGAGAGGTTCGGGCCCCCGAGACAATGGATCACAGCTGTAAGGGTGCTTCGGATCTGTTGATCGCCCACAGATCTCCCTGACAGCCGGCAGCTTCTGACCCAGGATGCTGACCCTCATCAAGTGTGCACCAAAAAAGAGAGAACCTCCTGCTCCCGAGCTCTCCATCCATTACTTATTCATGCGTCTGTCTCCTGTAAGAGCAGCTTCAGCTCAGTGCTGATGTAGCCAAGGTGTGAAACTGTTTGCTCTTAACATAACTCTGTTGGAGAAGGCGTCGCACTCTGTGACATCAGCGCTGGACTCAGATGAAAGCTCTAAGAGCCGCACCAGCTAAATTTGTCCTTGTGAGGGATTAGCCTTCTGACAGGAGGCCTCGGTTACACCCTCTCAGCATCCACATGGAAATGGATCCGCATGGAGACGAGTGTGTCCATAATCCAATGGCACGCTGTGCCTGAAGCGCTCCTGACCTACATGCATTCACAAGTCCCGAGATCTGGGTTCAGTTTTATCGGACTGAAACTTTCTTTGCCCTTGCAACCGATCACCGACTGTCTGGCTGTGCCTGTCCTCCTACACAGCAGGAGGTTTAATGAGAAATTGAACATTCTTTTTCTCAAAATTAGATTTAGGATAGAAAAACAAAACAAAGGTACACATTTTCAGTAGTAGTAGTAGTTTTGACATGAAGCTTGTGAAGAGACAGAAATATCTGCCTGTAGATGAAAGGAAAACAACAAACTAACTTTTTTCACTTTAACATTTGAAGGCATACATTCTAGCAGTGTTGTATAAAGTACTGAAATCTCGGAGTCAAGTAAAAGTATAGTTATCTCTCCAAAATATGACTTTGGTAAAAGTCCAAGTCACTGACTGAAATGTTACTTGAGTTAAAGTCTTAAAGTATCTGAAATGTCTTGTACTTAAGTATGAAAATTACTGTAAAAATAGATGTACTCAAGTAATGTAATAAAAAAGTGTAAGTAAAAAGTAAAACAAAGCAAATGCAGTTTGAATGACATTTTTTAGATTTTGATAAACTTTGAAAGTCAAATTCACTTGAAATAATATAAACAGCCAAGTGCAGGAGAAATTTAGACCAAGTTTAGACAGAAAATACAACATTTTTGTAAGCTTTCAGTTTTCCTTCTACAAGTAAGGTCAATGCTATGCACTTTAAAATTGTACACAACCAAGTGCAGGAGAAATTTAGACCAAGTTTAGACAGAAAATACAACATTTTTGTAAGCTTTCAGTTTTCCTTCTACAAGTAAGGTCAATGCTATGCACTTTAAAATTGTACACAACCAAGTGCAGGAGAAATTTAGACCAGGGGGTGTATACTAAGAACATGGTTAAGTGATAAACCAGGTCTAGTTAACCTACAGGAAGTGGTAAACCTGCTTATAGATACACCTGCAGGTTCTCATTTAGTTAAAAAAATTAGGACTCTCTGCTATTAGATGCTTTACCTATACCACAAGGTTAATTTAACCTGCTTTACCACTGAACCAGCTTCTTATCCTGTTGGTGGTGGTGAACATGCCCAGGCAAGTCCCCCCTTTGTCGCAGTCAATCAGTAGGTGGGGTCAAAACACTTGCGTGCGTGAGTCTCTCTCTCTCTTTTTGTAAGGAGTAACTAAACCAAACATTGAAAATGTATTGGAATAAAAGTATGCAATTAAGTTCAGAAATATAGTGAAGTAAAAGTAAAAGTTATCAAAAAAATGTGTGCTCGAGAAAAGTATTAAGTACTCCAAAATATACTTAAGTACAGTAGTGAAGTATTTTTACTTCGTTACTATACAACACTGCATTCTAGTCACTATAACAGCTAAGACTACTCTGCTGTACCACTGATAAAATATTTCATCTGTATACCAGTTGAGATTGCATTAGAGTCAGAGCACTAAAGCCTTTTTATTAAGAGCAATTATATTTTCAATCTTTTGATAAGTATTTTTGTAACTGAGCAATGCAGTCCTAAAAAATCCTTTGTTTCTGTTGTGTTTCAACCAATCAGAGGAGTTCTGCTCGGCCAGATTAAAAAGTGTCTGCAGCCAGGTGCTCTTGGGCTTCAGCCTCATTGGCTGGTTTTCCAACTTGCTTCGTAAATGGCTGGTGAGCTCTGTTAGTAACCACAGCTGCCCTGGGGCAGACTGACAGAGGCGAGGCTGCCATACATCAGCACCACCGGACCCTCTAACCACCGGCAGCAGGCAATTTGGGTGAAGTGCCTTGCCCAAGGACACAACAACTGAGACGGTCAGAGCAGGGGATCAAACCCACCAATGGCAGGATGAACTCCCTAACTCCAGACACCGCTGTCGCTCAACCGCAACAATGGGATATGATGTAATTTCATCTCTCTCTGCGATGCATGCCTATCAACAATTTTTGTTATTATCATTTCAGATGAGCTTTTATTTAATTAAGGTCCAGCTGTGGTATGCAAATATTTCCATTATAGTTATGGTTAACAAAATAATACTGGTATTGCGTCTAAAATATTGTTTAGACCTACAGGTTAATGGATCTTCTTAACTGTTTCATTAATTTTCTTGTGGATGTAATGCATCCATCCATCCATCCATCCATCCATCCATCCATCCATCCATCCATCCATCCATCCATCCATCCATCCATCCATCCATCCATCCATCCATCCATCCATCCATCCATCCATCCATCCATCAAGCAAGGTGGTCTGGTGCTATCTGGCTCTTCCCTGGGGTCTCCTCCACTCCTTCCACAGTGGAAGGAAATCCCTCAGCAGGCTTCCTGAACAGATGCCTGAACTACCTTAGCTGACTCCTTTTGATACAAAGAATCAGCAGCTCTACTCCTCGCTAACCCCTGGATGACAGAGCTAAGCACCTAATCACGCAGGCTGAGCATGGCTCATTTCAGGATCCAGGTCCTAGTTCTCTGGGCCGTTATCCATAATCTCATCATCCTGACAATCTCTTACTTCACCACAACAGACCGTAGCAACACCCACCACTGCCGACAAGGACCCAATCTGTCAACACATCTGAATAAAAAAGGTAATTTGTGAAGTAACATATTGTTCTGTAGAAAGCCTGACGTTCTGGAGGTGGTCTTGGTGTTTTTATGCGCAGTTACACTTTTATCTTATATCTGGCAACAACTGTATGAATTTCATTTATTGGGTGCATCTATAGGACCTTTCTTGAGTCCCTTCGTGGTAAGTCTGCATCTTTCATAAGGGGGACCCATGTTAGAATCACAGTTGTGTTGAAATGGCTTGCTGTGGCCGCAAGGACTCACACAAGATTTCCTTAAATATACTCTGACTGGAAGTGTTAGACATAAAAGTGACAGTACAGTTGTTTAATAAATCTAAATGGTACATGCAAATTAAAATAGACTAATTAAATAAAAATGCATATGAACGATAGTGAAAACTAAACCACACTAATGGCACTGTAAATGAAATTACAGCAAAGGTTTATCACTGTAAATGACATTACAATAGCAACATGGTAAACCACTTTCCATTAACACTTAAACATCAAACTGCCAGTAAGGCACTTTGAAATGTACAACAACCTCGTTAGAGTGTGGGTGATGCTTCCCTCTTTTGCTAAGAAGAATATTTTCATTTAAAATCTTTTTTTTTACTCTGTATTTGTCCAGTAAAAACAAAATTGGATGAAAAAAAACTGTAACTTCTGTCATTGGTGAACAATAGACTTTGATTGAATGGACATCAGCGCAGAATCAGTCACAGCAATTAAAGTGTAGTTACAGTGAATAACAAACACTGATAACTGTTAGTTTTAAAGATTTCTATGTCTGCTACAAATATTAATTCAATCAAACTTTATTGAATCACCTTCTTATCCTGGGTTGAGTGTTGCAGAATGTAGTTCTCCTGAGAAAGTACTCTTTGGCTGAGCTTTAGGCTATTGAAGAGCTGCATAATAAATCCATTCATGGAGTATTACAAACCCCACCATTACAACCAAAAAAGTACAGATTTTTTAAATGTATTTTTTATGTGTAGTGAAAAACTTGTGAGCGACAAAAAGAAAAATCTGATTAGACATCCCAGGATTTTAGAGTACCAAAGCAACAAAAACAGAGATTTGCTTTAGGCCTGCTACATAACCACTGACCCACTGACCGTTCCTAAACGAACCCTCAAGATATTTTTGTTGTTTGGTGTCATTGCCCTCTAAAAAACCTCCACACAATGTCAATTGCTTGTGGGAAAACAAAACGAAAAACCTCCTGGAAACTCATACAGTTCAACACTTTACAGTGACCACACTGGGAGATACTTGGAAACTTCTACACAGCTGGAAGAGCTGTCACGCACCGGCCGCGTATCTGCACTTGTGTTTACATACACGTTGCAAAAGAAATAATAATTTTTCTCTTGCTGTCTGACGTTAAATATAATTGTAGTTTCCCTGTTTTACATCAGTTAGGGTTAACAAATGTCTTTCCAGTTGATAAATTCAACTAGCCAAACTGGTTCGGCTTGTTGGACGTTTCTTTCTGTTAAAGGGGAGTTTTCCTCTACACTGTCGCATACATACTTAGTATGAGGGATTGCTGCAAAGTCAACGACTCTCCACACTGTCACTACAAGCTCATCCATGAGCAGTGGTTGCTGCATTGAGTCAGTGGCTCGATACAACCTCCGGGGTTTCCTTAGATTCAAAATGGTCTTTTAAAACTTTGAATTATAAAGTAAACTTCACTGCATTTTATTAGAACTATGGTTAGAACTAGGTTCTTCAATGTTCATGTCTAACATTCTCCATGATTTGGGACCCACGTTTAGAAAGCACACATACACAACCTACTCCTTCATTGTCTGTCTCCTGCAGAATGCTGGAACCGTTGTTCCTCTCTCTGTAAATACAGCTCTACCCACACTTGTCAGATGACTTGTGTATGTCCACCTACCACAGCCAGATGAATCAGGAGATCTCCATTTGTTCATGGTTACTGACCTGTTACGGTGTCAGAACCTTGCTGACCTAAATAGGAAGTGACATAAAGGTGAGTGCACCATCCAGGATGGAGCTTGCTACTTCCAGTGCTTTTTATACTTCTTCAAACAACACAGCCCATTTCCACTCTTTTCATAATTCGTTCTGGTCCCGTTTTGTCTTCCTCTGCCTTCTAAACGTGAACTGACGTAAAGGTGAATGCACTGTACCTGTGGGCTTCTTGTGCCATTTCTCTTTTTAGAACTGCCACACAACAGAAAACAGACAAACGTTATGCAAGAATTCAACGTTTTTGTTGGTTTAAACCTCGACGTGAGCGTGATCATTGTGATATATGGTGATATATTGTGCTTGCCACTTCCTGTCATGACGGAGTTTGTATGTTTCGCGCAGAGATCGTGGAACATGTCTCGGTAACACTGAACATAGCAGTAACTTTCCAGTAATTTCCCCCTGGGATCAAAGTAATTTCCCCCTGGGATCATCAAAGTAAGTCTGAGTCTGAGTCTGACTCTGAACTTTCCACAAAGTTGTTCTTGTTTCAGTTTTAAATTCTTCATTAGTCTTTTTAAATGTCTAAAAGAAAATAATGTTCAAACAGTGCCTCAGTGCATCTTCAGACTTGAAGCAGCAACACGAAAGATGCTTTTTACGTGTTATGAGTTAAAATATGTAAGTTGATATAACCTCCGGTTCTGCCGGAGGTTTTCCTTCCCGTTAATGGGGAGTTTTTCTTCCCACTGTCACTTCATGCTTGCTCAGTATGAGGGATTGCTGCAAAGCCATGTACAATGCAGACGACTCTCCCTGTGGCTCTACGGTTCCTCAGGAGTGAATGCTGCTTGTCGGGACTTTGATGCAATCAACTGGTTTCCTTATATAGGACATTTTTGACCAATCTGTATAATCTGACCCAATCTGTATAATATGATTGAACTTGATTTTGTAAAGTGCCTTGAGATGACATGTTTCATGATTTGGCGCTATATAAATAAAATTGAATTGAAATTGAATTGAATAACAACAATTGACATATTGATTGCTTGACCAAGCAGGTCCAGGCTTTTTTAATAGGACTAACTGGGGAAAACCTGGGACAACTTTGCTCTGTCAATGGCACAACGAGGTGCAGAGCCCTTGCTAAGCAGCGTCTCCTCCAGCGCTGTGCACGACAGGGTATGGAAACAACACAGCATGGGATGCACGTAACTGTTGATCATTTACGTAGGAAAATATCTTTTACCTGAGATGTAGCTATTTATGTAAAAGAAAACGGGAAAAAAAGTCCCTCAATGACGCCTTGTTTCCTCAGGAGGATCGTGCATGAGACGTTTCTCTTTGGGGGGAAAAAAACTCTTGGAGCTTACAGTTCAAACTAAAGTGTTCTCCTCACTCACGGTTAGAATTTGTGCAGGATCGGGTATACTTCCTTCAAGTGTAACAAGAGAGCTAGAATGTGTGTGGAATTAACCACAGTTATTGAAGAGGAATGAAGGTGCTAAGACATCAAGGCCATTGGCAGTAATGTATGGAAAAACGCTCTTCCAGAAAATCACACCTGTCTGGTTGACGTCTTCTGGGTCAAACAATTAAATAATTACAGTTTATTTTGCGCTGATCCACAACACGTCATTTGAATTGAGTTCTTTAATATCACAAAGTCCAAGAGTTTCAGTAAAAAGCCTCCGGAAAAATGAAAAAGAAAGATGGCTGAAGGTGTGAGTTGAAAGGACAGGAAGGATGTGCAGAAAAACTCTAAGTTACCGTTCCAGAATGAATTTCTATTGTAGACGAAAAATAAAGATTAAACGCATGTTGATGTCAGCAATGGATTTTGTTTGTCAAGAAAAGAGGTGCAGGTGAATACAGAAACACATTCTATAGACAGATAAAACGACAGACAGGGCGTTTTTATTTTTATTTATTTTTTGAACGGAAAGCCTAAATTCACAGTAACTAGACAGGAAACTGCAAGAGAGAAAAGTTGGGAAGACATACAGACAATGCAAGGTCGGAAATCGGACCCCAAACAGCCTATATCCATGGGGTGCCCGCTTTACCGCAACACCACTCGCTGCTATACGACAACATTTTTTGACAAGACATTGCCACAAGGTAAGTGAAGATACAAGGCCACATTGATTTTTCAGCATGATGTTGCAGGGCTGATGATAAGGGCTTGTTTTGCCGCCACATGACCTGGGCACTTTGCAGCCGTTGAGATGACTATGACCTCCTCTAAAACATGTGAATACAGCACATCAACAAACGCGAGCAAAGCTGCAAATCCTCAACAGAAGCCGTGATTGAAACGGAACAGAATACAGGTGTTGCAACAGCCCAGTCGTGGCTTACTGAAGAAAAGAAAAGGCTTACTGAAATGACAGATTTGAATACATAATGCTCCATGCATTTTTCTTTTTTTCCACATAAGAGCCAGACAATCTTTTCTCAGCTCATTATACAGATACAATTCAAAAAATCTTAATGTTGTGAAAATGTTTGTTCTTTTTCTGATTTCATTGTATTATATAGAGTAATCTCTCATAGAGCGAAATATGTCAAGCCTTTTTTTTTTCTTTTAATGTTGTTAGTTCTGTCTCAGAAAATTTTTAGATTGTGAAAACAAAAAGTAGACACACTGACTACTTTTGAAAATAGATTTAAAATGTTCCTTTTTGATCAAGCTTCTAGTTAGAGTGGCTTAGCTTTTCCTGAGCTATCTCTGTAGTTATGCTGCTACTGATTTAAGCTGCTGGAGGACATGATGAGCACTTTCCCTCACTCTGCTTTATTTTCCTACTACTCTCCAATTTTGCATAGTTTTCTTTTATTTCAGATTTTAAGTTTATGTTCTGTTTTTTCACTTCATAGTAGTGACATCTGGTCTGGCGTTCTGTTTAGCTGAGACATCGTCCGTTCTCCTATAGACTATACAGTTTTCTGTGTCTTAAAGTGTTCAGCCTTGTTTCTCCCCCAGACATAGCTATTGGCTGAGCATTTACTACAACTGTATGTGCTCTGCTCGCTTTCCTTCTCTAGGCCTGAAAGCTACCTCATTGCTTATCTGCCTTAGTTCTGTTTCTTTCCCAGATAAAGCAGCCTATAAGGAGCTAGTACTGATGTAACCCTTTTACTTTTCTCTAACATGGAAAGTAAGCAGGAAACACAGCACACAGCTTAGGTTAGGATAAATGAACATATCCATAATGTAAGCTATTACTGTCACTGGACTGGTACAAACGGCAGAAATCAAATAGGTTTGGTAATTTAACATTATCATCAGTCCTCTTTCTCATTACCCCAGCAAGCATATCATTGAACCAGGGGTGTCCAAAGTGCAGCCTTTTGGACAAAATCTGTCCAAAGGCTATTTGGACAGATTTTGTGTGGCCCCTGACTCCAGTTTCAGAATCAGGATTGATGGTAGATACATTTTATTTTTAATTAGGGCAATATTATTACCTACCAATTAAAATCTTCTTACCAACCAACATTTTAGGTGCAACACACATTTGTCTTGTGATAACCTCACTTTAATTTCATAGTAAATAGCAATACATCTATCCAGCGATTTGCTTTTTAAAACTGAAAAGCAGATTTGGGTTTCCTCCCTGTTGAAGGGGAGTTTTCCTCTCCACTGTCACTTCATGCATGCTCAGTATGAGGGATTGCTGCAAAACTATGGACAATGCAGACGACTCTCTCTGTGGTTCTACGCTCTTTCAGGAAGAGTGAATGCAGTTTGTCAAGACTTGATGTAATCTGCTGGGTTTCCTTAGATAGGAAAACTTTTGACCGATCTGTATGATGTGATTGATTGACTTACCTTGAGATGACATGTGTTGTGAATTGGCGCTATATAAATACCATTGAATTGGAAGGAGAAGGTACAAAAACAGCACGGATAGCACAGCTTTGGGAGGATTGTCAAAACAAAATCCATAAACAGTTTTAAGGGCGCTTCACAAGGAGTGGACTAAGGCTTGAGTTAGTACATCAAGAGCCACTGAACCAGAGACATTGCAAGTGTCTTACCTGGGCAAAGGAGAAAAAAAAAGAGTTGCTCAGTGGTCCAAAGTCCTCTTTCTAGTTTAAAGTAAGGTTTGCATTGGAGGTACAGAGCCCACGTTACTTAAAGTCCAGAGTAAAGATTCCAGCCAGTCATGATTTGGGGCACCATGTCATCTGCTGGTGTTTTCTGCAGACCACTGTCAATGCAGCCATCCAGCAGGAAATTTTAGATCACTTCCTTCTTCTTTAGGGAAACCTTTCATAGCAACCTGAGCTTCCATTACACTTCAGCAGAACCACAGGCTGTTTGCCCTCATGCCCCGCTGCATTGATGCAGTAATTCATGCAAAAGGAACCATAACCAAGTATTGAGCCAACAGAAAAGAACATACTATTCAGAAGTGTCATATTTCAGTTTTTAAAACCATTTTATTTTGAGCATATGTAACATTCACATTTTAAATATTACACATTTGAAACACCTGGTTTGCAGTTTTCATGATCTTTAAGCCACAAGAAACAAAATTACAAGAAATAAAGGCTTAAATACTAATATAATATGACAATATTTGCTCTCTGAAATGACTGAAGAAATACATTTAACTTTTACATGTTTTTTTTTAAGTACCCGTCTGTAATTTGCCAACTGACTAAAAACAAAGGAAGCAGCATTATTGAGTTTTGTATCTAACTGTGAACAGACTCTCAGAGCTAACAGTGTTATGCAGTTACATGCTTTTAAGTTATTCAGTGTTTATCAAATAACTCTCGGTTTGTTAGATATTGTCCAATGAACACCAGCCCGACTGGCTTAGATATTAGGGCAAAGGTAGAGATAGTAGAGATTCGAGCACTGGCATTCTTCTAACAGCAAACTCTGCACACATATGGAATAAATGAATCAAAGCCACTCTTTAATTTAAATAATGTATTACCTGAAATAAATGCTCGTCCATGGAACGTTGTTATATAATGTTGTTTATGTTGTATATTAACAATATATCTGTCAGGTTTGTGGTTCAGGGGAGCAGAGGTAGCAGTTTCCCATCTTTGCCAGTCAAGAGGAGCATTTAAGGCGGCTGGAGACAGATGGAAGACGTCAGATCATTAGCTCACCTGGGCGGTGCCTGACCAGAACCGTGCTCCTTGTTTTACGCTCATCTTCCAAGTTGCTTCCCAGACTAACGCTTCGTCTCACCGCTATACATCCGTTTCTGTTCCTGCCCAGTTCTGTCAAACCTCTCTTGGGTCGTCATCCTCCTGGTCCTCTGAAACTTCAGAATCCCTTGAGCCTTCCTGGCACTCCAGCCAACCTGAAAGTCCTCCATTTCTGCCGACGTCCTACTGATCATCGTCCCGTCAGATCTGGAACCACACCTTAGCCTATCACCGGTCACCACAGCCAGACCAACTCCCCCCAGTTCATCATTTATCATCAGCCCGTAAGTCAGCCTCTGCTCACCATCGCTCACCCTTTCTTTCCTTCCCGACAGTCTCCGACCAGAGTCTTCCCAGGCGGCGAGTATTCTTATCCACGTCTATAACTCTTCTGTCCACATCCTCCTAAATAAACATCCTTTAGCTGTTTATCTGTCTCTGTGTTTGTTGCTTCTGGGTAACAATGGAAGACAAGATCATGACAATGTTTCAATCAACAACTCTTCTCTACTAGGCTGGTGACACTTAACTAAAACCGCCAAGCAAAATCAAGATTTAAGAGACTAAAGGAACTATGTACACACAAAGGAACAAAAAGACAAAAAACAGTTGAAAACCTTCACAATAAAAACAATTCAATGAATTTACAGTTCACGTTAGACAATCAAGGTTCATCTTAAAGAATTTGGGATGAGGTTAAATTAGCTTATCGCTTTTAGGACAACATTTGGCATCTGTTCTACCCTCCACAATGCATCTCCAAGTTAGTTAAGACATTATTTGAGGAAATAACATTTTAAATAACGATTTGCTGGATTAAAAATCAATGACCTTGATTTTATTAATGTATTTATTTCTCTAGAAGTAATTAAACTCAAATTGGTAACCTTAGACGCAAGAGGGCGCTATAAAGGGACGATGACGGGAAAGGTCTGAGACCCTTTAAAGCCTTACAGCTTTAAAGGGTCTCAGAATATGTTCCTTTGGGGGCTCCTACGCTTCTCATGGTATTCAAACCATTCTTATATTTATATTCCTCTTGGCTGAACTCCAACAACAGCAAGACTCAGTCCAGACATTTAAGACAATAAGAGGCTGCACTTATTTGAAGGACACTCCAAAATTAGTCATGAATATATCGGCTCTCGAGTCTATAGACAGACCAGAAATACGCACACAGCCTCAGCCTTTAAAGCTTTTAAATTAGTCATAATCCCATGTAGGCGCTTGTCGAGTCCAATGCATGTGGGCACTTCAAGTATGTATGCTGGAGTCTAACGTAGTCATAATGCACAACAGACAAAGAATAATCCTCTTACAGCTCATAAAACATGGGTATTACTTTATTATAAAAGACAAGTTTTTTTTTTCATTTGCCTTCTTGTTTTTCTCTGGATTTGGCATGTTATGTAGAGAGAGAGCCCCAATTTGCAATTCTAAGAAATCTACATTGCATCTGCCTCAGAAACCTGATGAGATGTGCTGGGCGAAAGGTCTGGAAAGTCGTGTGTTTCATTTGGCACCATTTGTTTGGTCACAGTTGAAAACAAGCAGTGGGTCATTCAAGAAGCTTTCCGCCGAATCGAGCGCTTGTCACGGCTGACAAAAAGAGTCTGATTTTGTGAAAGCTAGGAAGCAAGCAATGTTATCAGCAGCGTTCACACAAAAGTAGACATTTGCACTTGAAACATTCTGATCAGGAGTATTGATATGCAGAAAGGTTATGCAGCCCCCCCTTTTTTTTAGCTTCTTGGACACTGAGGAGGGAAAACTGACACTGACATGTTTTATCTGCAGGAACTGAACTGTGTTTCTCAAGTTATCATTAGGCTTGGTTGTACATTCTTGCAATAAGCAGTTTTTATTTTTATATTTTGTCACCCACCCTGTTGTTAGCTTTTAATATTCATTCATCCAATGTTTCCAGCTTTTGTGTTTGGATGCTCAGGAACAGATTTGAATGCCTCTTGATTTGCTTAAAAATGTATTGGAATATATATCAGGGATTTACCGCTCTGACAACACCTGCCTTCAGCTATGGCCATGGCCTAGATTATGACCAAACAGTGTATAAATATATTAAGCAGCCTCCACAAAGTTACACCTAGCTAGTACCAGGATTTTTTTTTTTTTTTGCCTTCAAAACGAACCTAATTCTTTGTGGCACAGATCCAAAAGGTGTTACCACAACACAGGTGCTCCATCGGATTGAGATGTGGTTACTGCAAAGACCACTGAAGTAACAATGAACACATGATCTTGTTGAAGAAACCAGTTCAAGAGCTGTGCCTGTGTGAAATAGACTGCTGGAGGTGAGTGTGCATCCGTTCTGGACTGGGAACACTTCAAGATCCCAGAGAATGCTCTGGGGAGACGGCTGTCTTGCCTTCCCTCCTGGAAACATTTCCTCCTCTACCCGGTCTCAGATAACAAGAAAAAAGATGGATGGAGGTTCCTTTTAAAATACACAATACACTTCTCTCCTCCCAGATAAAACAAACAATAAGGAAGATACATCCATAAAAACATCAAACATCAAACGTGACACCATGCCTGTCTTTTGTATTAAGAGCCCATGAGGACAAGACAGAGATATAGACGCACTTTGTTCTTTCAACAGTTCTTCACACATCTAATCCCTCGTCCATAAACAATTATTTCATCTCTGGTTCGCCTGTCTTTGCCGGTGAGGTCATCGTGCTTGTGCAGACATCAGCTGATTTTTTCTGCTTTGCTTTGCAGAGCGAGGACCCAAAGACACAGAGAGGAGGAACGAGAGCAAAGTCATCCACCTAAAGGTCTGAACTGGCTCAGAGCGGGAACGCTAAGTGGCTGTCCGCTCCCTCCCGTCTCCTCTGTGCCTTCTCTGTCTGGTTCTCTTCGGGATTTGGCTGAGGAAGGGTGGGTGCCCCGTGATGCCTGATCACAACAGAGCATCGGCTGATCTCTCCAACTGTCTCCACAAGTTACTCTTCTTGTTCCTGGGCCGACTCAGTGGACTGGCTGCTGAGTGGGAGTCTGCTGACCTAACGCTAATTCTGGAAGAGTTATAGATGGGCGGACTCGGCTGTTTCTGACCTCATTATATCCTGCGACTGTAACTTTGGTACCATGCCAACTCATGGTATCTTTGCAGACCTGTATGAGTCAAGCCATCAAGGAACACTTTATAGCAATCTCACTTTTGGAATCCATCAGATATTTTCGTTCCCCACATTGCAAGATGTTGTATAATGGCTAAACGGGTAGAAAGCACTCACGCCCCTGAGAAGACCTTTTAACTGCTTTAAGTGCTGTTTCCCGGTTGATTTCAAAATATTATTGCTGGATTTTGTCTCAACAACTTCTTATCCACGCTGGTAAAATCTCAAGGGTGAAAACAAAAACAACCACAATACACGGAAAGCATCTTAAGGTCAGAATGCTAAAATACAAAGTCAGCGTGTCTGGTGAAATGAACTAATGAAATGAAATCATAATTAGTTGAATTATTCATAGTGATCACATCTAACCCTGAATCTGAACGTGGTGAGCTGTTAGATGAATGCAAACCTGTTTTAATCTAAATTCTATTCTGGAAATCTCAAAACGAGTGTAAATCCATCATGTTTATCCCTTTAGGCTCTGTTTTACCATTTTAGAACATTTCTTTTATTAAAAGTGTTAATATTTTTGGGTAGTTTGCACCAAAGTACATTTAAACAGATTGTCTAATGTGCAAGACACACGTTGAGGGAAGGTTTCGCTTTTCCCCGAGTGAACACTGAAGTGCACAGACTTGCCTGGAGGGAACGGTCAACTTTTGATGGGTGAGACCCGTCCTTTAAAATGCACAGTTTGACAGGAGGAGAAACTAACACTACGATCCAGACAGGGCGCTAATCAAATTCAGCTGATTTATAGCAAACCCCTAATTTCCCCTGCAGGACCCATCTCGCACCTGCAGTGGCTCCGAGCCATCGCGTTTGAGCTCCAGTGATTCAGAACAAAGCCAATAAACACGGGGAAACCCGCACACTTAAGAAGGCCTGTCCTTGTCTCAGGCGGTTTTATCGGGTTTATAAAATCGCTGAACTATGACTTTGATTGAATATGATTTGCACGAGGGAGGGGATTATTCCTTTTGATGTAATCGACCTGAGTATTCCTGTGATTAATCCAACGCTAAGTAACTCCATTTGTTCTTCATCTTTATTTCATGACCGAGGACCGAAGTGGCAGGTACAACAAAGCGATGTCCCTACTACTCGCAGATCCCTCCATTTGCCTTGATCTAAGTGGTTTGAGTGAGACAGAAAGGGTTTTTTTCTGTTGCAGTCAGATCAATTACAGTGTAATGCAGCATACTAATTCCCTTACCTTCGCCGTGCTTGGAGTGTAACAGAGCCCCCTGGGAAAGCTCCAGCAAACAGATAGCAAAGATATAGCCCAAATGTAATCAGCTCAGCAAAATTAAACCTGGATTATCTGAAGCTGTATAGCTTACGCTTCGATTATTCTTCTGAAGCATTTGGAGGAATGCCCAAAATATGAGGACCCGCTTCCACGCCCGGCGCTCAGAAGTGACGTTAAGCCCGGAGAGGAATTAGATCTGTGTGGAAGAACCCGGCGAAGAGCTGCTGGCTTGGCCCGGGACGTCAGGATGACGACTCGTGTAGCCATGACTGCAGTTAATCAGCAGCAGGCACTTCCACAGAGACAATGAGAGTCATTACTGACCTGGTTATATAAAAAGGAAAACGGCTGCACACCCAGGCAGCAGAAAGGAAAGAGACTCCTGTTTCTTATTACAGAGCAGGTGGTTTTGCAGCATGTGTTAACAAGCAAGCTGTTTAAAGTTAAGCCCCAGAAATAATTCAGATCTAGATTTAAAGAAGTATCCCAATTTCACCCTCAAGTTTCTTCTGACTGGAAGTAACTTGTAGTCATCCGGCCAAAGAGCCGACTTGAATCTGAGCTGCGAGGGCAACTAAAGATTGGGGTGATGGCAAGGAGGCTTTCCAGCCTCTGAGACTTGGAGCTCATCAACAATCATAACTCATTTATACAGGGGCATGTAAAAAAAACGTGAATATTGGGAAATAGTTATTTTTGTCACTCAGTGCAAGCAGTGAAACTAAAACATCATATAGCTTCATTGCATATATTATTTAATACATACTGAAATATTTCAAGCCCTTTTTTCTTGTCATTTTGATGGTTGCAGGTGGTAAAAAAGCTTAAATTCACTGTCTCAGAAAATCAAAATACTGTGAAAAAATTAAATATTGATATCTCAACGTGTCACAGCCTAATCAGGCAATTAACTCGAAGCACCTGCAAAGGTTTCCTGAGCCTCTAAGTGGTCAGTCTGCGTCTTTAGGATACGCAATCAAAGGAAAGGCTGATGTCCAGAAGACAGTCACTGACTCCCTCAACAAGGAGAGCTAAACACAAAAGGTCATTGCTGAAGAAGCTGGATCTTCACAGACCGCTCTATCCAAGCATATTCACGGGAGGTGGAACGCCAAAGGTACCAAAAGCTGTTTCCGTGACCATGGTGCTGCTGTTCTGGATTAAACAGCAAACTGGCCTGAGCTGAACCTTATAGACAATCTATGGAGTATTGTCAAGAGGAAGATGAGAGACAGCAGAACCAACGGCAAACTGGGCTCCCAGAACCACAGGCTGATCCCCTCTATGCCACGCTGCGTTGATGCAGTGATTCATGCAAAAGAAGCCACATCCAAGTATTGAGAGCATCAAAATTAACATGCTCTGCTGAAGCCTGGAATCTCTGAATTTTAGGTTTTCGTCATCTCTAAGCCACAATCATCAAAATTACAAGAAATATAGGCTTAAAATGTTACACTCTGTGTCTGATGAATCTATAAAATATGAGTTCCACTTAAGTGGCAAACAAATCAACCTTTTTTATTATATTCAAATTTTTTGGAGACGTGTCCGAACACCTGTGGAAACATGCCGCTAGTCAGCAACAAAAAAAGGTGTTGATTACTTCTTGCAATGCCCGTAAAGATTAGTCTGTTCATTGTTGAGAAGGGTATATATAAATTTGACATGTTATCTTTTCATCCATCCATCCATTTTCTAGCACATCTATCCCTATTGGGGTCGCAAGGGGTGCTGGTGCCTATCTCCAGCTGTCTATGGGCGAGAGGCGGGGTACACCCTGGACAGGTCGCCAGTCCGTCGCAGGGCAACACGGAGACAAACAGGACATACAACCATTCACGCACACACACACCAAAGGAGAATTTAGAGAGACCAATCACCCTAACAGTCATGTTTTTTGACTGTGGGAGGAAGCCGGAGTACCCAGAGAGAACCCACACATGCACAGGGAGAACATGCAAGCTCCATGCAGAAAGACCCAGGGCAAGGGTGGGATTTGAACCAAGGACCTTCTTGCTGTATGGCAACAGAGCAAACATTGCGCCACTGTACAGCCTGTTCTCTTATCAATAAAGTTGTAATAAACTGTAATAAAAACTTCTGATAGCAGGATAATGCATCATTTCAGAATGCCCTTATCATCTCAACCTGGTGTCTTGAACATGACAACAACTTCACTTCTGAGCACCTTTAGGACTGGTGGAGCAGGAGATTTGCACCATGGACCAGACAAATCTTCCCCTCAACCATGATCTTATCACAGCAACACGGGACACAAATCGCTGGGGCATGTTTCTGAAACCTCGTTAAATGTATTCCACCATGAATTACGGCAGGTCTGAAGGCAAAAGGCGATCAAACCAGCAACCAGAAAGGTGTGCCTAATAAAGTGGCTGGTGGGTGTACCTGCCAGCCATGTTGCTGCTAGCCAGACATGCCTCTGTAAGCAGACAAAGGGCTCAGACAGAGCGGCCTCTCACGCTGTACTGACTGGCTACTGAACGCCTTTCACACCTTGGTCGCCGTGGAAACCCACCATCAGCTGAGCTCAGGAGGCGACAACAGACCTCGCATCAAAGAGGGAGTAAATTTGCTCCCGAGCTTTAAAGGTAGGATAACAAGAAAAGGGGGCCTTTCCGTTCACGCTGTGAGAAATAAAAAAAAACTAAAAAAAAAAAAAATCCTACTGCTGTGTCTAACAGCTCTGGCCTGATGAGAAAGCGGTGCGAGAGTCCAACTCAAACAAGTATGAATAGGCTGGATCTAAAGATTATTTGCCTCTCAGCGTGTTTGCTTTTAATGAGAGATGTCATTCACACCTTTCAATTGCCGTTCATTTGCCGTATCGCTCACATCTCGCCGGCACAAACGCGCTGCCTTTGTGGGCTGATTTAGACCTATTGTGCGTGCAAACTTCCAGCCGCCTGTATCGTGATCTCTCATCACTTTGCCTTTGTGCACACAGAAAAATTCATCTCAGCTTTTTTTTTTTTTTTTTTCTTCTTCATTACAACACAAGTGCACAGAGCCATTACCTGGCCCTTTTTTGTGCAGCCCAGGCGAACAAATAGATATTTAAGCGGTGCTATAAATATATTAACACAACACGGACGCAAAGATTAAGATGAGTTCTTGATTGGAGACACTCAGAGGTGGCTGCTAGAAAAACAACACATGTTTGGGGTTCGATGCTAACGCTTGCATTTTAGTATAAAATCAGACCTTTTCTTTGGTTGCTCCACCAACGTTTCAATCCGAGCTCAGAACAAGCTTGCATGAATTTGCATCTCGGTGCCGAAGCCTCTCGGGATGCTGTGTTAGTGAGAATCCCCATATAGCGCAGGCTCCCAGGTCTGCTGTAACGCCAGATGGTGGTTCATTAGATCCTATTTGTTGTGTGTTTGGTATGAAGCGTAGGAGGAGCAGGGTTTGCTCTCACTAACAGCCAGACTTAAAGTCTAGTTTCATCCCCGTCTAATGCTTCCGCTCCTCAGAGAGCCAGAGCGCCTGGAAAGCAAAGTGATACTAGAGGGAAGTGTGATGGGAGGAGGCGTAGCCTTTTGTTTTTGTTCCTTTTTATGCAGCAAATTTTTCCTTAACGAGGAATTTATGTGTTAGATTAAGCACTTTGCACGTTGAAATCCCTAAAGGGAGGAGCGGAGAAAAATGCAACCGCCACACGCCACAGCCATACAAGTAATCAGACAATTACTGGCTTAAATTACTCCACAGGAACAACTGAATGTGGATCAAAGCACAAAGTATTGTTTGTTATTGATGAAGCCATTTGACTGTTCTACTTGTTCATCAGGAGATCCCTGTATGTTTTCTTTTCTTAGGTTCTGTTCATGTACAGCACTTTAAATTGTCTTGTCTCGTCTTGTTTCAAAGACTTGGAGATGCCATGCGGTCTCACTAGGGTCCCATAGCCTTTGGAAGAGAAGCAGGCCCACAGCATCACAGACCCTCTGCTGTACTTAACCATGAGCATGAGGTGCTTTTCCATATAAGCATCAGAAACACCTGGAGTTTTTTTCTTTTCGCCAAAGCTCAAACTTTCACTAATCTGACCAAAGCACATGGCAAAGTTCCAGTAAAATTTGGCAAACTCCCCATATTTACGTTTGCGAAAGTAGACTATTCCTTTTAAAATAAAAGCATTTGATTATTTATGCATATATGTCAATACATAATATATGTCAATACATATGTATATACATATATGCATATCACAGTGAATGTACATATGACATCATCTGCCTACTTCGATTTCACCTGTATTTTTATCTATTTGTTTTTTATTTTTTCTCATTTTATTTTTTAACCACTGTATATATGAAGATACACTGTATATAACTGATGCACCATTTCCTACTTTTGGCACCTTCTTCTGACTATTGACTGACTATTGACTATTGAGCCGATGTGGCAAGAAAATTTCTCCAATGTGAGATCAATAAAGCCTATCTTATCTTATCTTATCTTATCTTATCTTATCTTATCTTATCTTATCTTATTTGTTTATTTATACTTTAATTATTTAAGTGGATCAGAGTTCCTAGAAACATTTAATTACCAAAACATGATGTTCCATTTTTCTGGGGCAATGTCATCATCCCTCATTGGCTCATCATGGATCCATATTTATTATGACGCCACACATAGTAAGGGAGATAGTAAAGGAAGAAAAGCAGGTTCCCAGCGTTCACACAGTCAAACATGTGAGCGCTGCATGTTTGGGGCACTAACTCTTTATAATAATCATCAGAAACTACCTACATGACAGAGTGAGCAAAGAAAAGAAGCCTTTACAGTCCTAGTTTAGGGTAGTAGTAATTATGGTACTGTTCATTTTATCAAAAACAATATTTGTTTAATTTATTTACTTTGATTTAGACAGGTGATCCAATTCAGACAGAGGGTGTTGTTTACAAAAGAGATGTGTAACAAGACATCAGTTGCATTAAACAATACCATACCAATTTTATTTGTAAAGCACTTTAAAAAACCCACAGGACCAAAGTGCTATGAACAATCATAAAATACAAATGATCAACCATAAAACAATAGGAAAAATTGTATATAAAAGTATGAATAAAATTAAAGAAAGTAAAACAAAGTCAACATCTCAGATTGCGCCAAAAGCCAAGGAAAAGAGACAAGTCTTAGGAAGGGATTTAAAATCAGAAAAGGAAGAGGTCTGTGCCCAAGGGAAGGTCATTCCTGGGAGCTGCTGCAGAAAAAGCACGGTCCCCTCTTTGCTTGCTCTTCGTCTTCGTCATCCTCAGTAACAACTGGTCAGCTGATCTAAGGGAACGGGAGGGTGTGTAGGGATGTAGCAGCTCAGACAGGTAAGGTGGGGCAAGGCCATTAAGAGCTTTAAAAGCAGATAAAAGGATCATAAAGTGAATCCTAAAATGTACTGGCAGCCAATGCGGCGAGGCTCAGACAGGGGAAATATTCTCACATTTTCTTGTACCTGTTAAGAGACGTGCAGCAGCATTAATATCTTAGAGTATTAATGTAGCATTTAAAAGAGAACAGAGGAAAAAAAAAGCTAAACTTTAGAACAAGAACAGGCTTGAAATTATCGATTTTTTTCCCCCTCCGGAACATGGATTATGAATTTTAAAATTGTTGACCGTAAGATTATACCGCTGCAATAAAATCCGAGTTTATTTTAGGACATTTCTCACACCTCTTTCCCTGAGGTGCCATAACAGCGACCGCATCCCAGCTGAAAACGTCCGCCTGCTAAAGCCGAGCTTCCAGGGTGACAGAATGTTTCTGCCGGTTGAACAACATTCAAACGAATGCATAAACTGGCTTAAACCAGGGATAATTATAGCCTGGCAACTTTACTTTTGGTGGTAGTGATAACTGCAGCTCCTCCCCCCTGGAGTTAATCCAGTTAAAAAGAAAAGAAAACTCTAAGTTTTATATATATATATATATATATATATATATATATATATATATATATATATATATATATATATATATATATATATATATTAATGCACCGTTTGCTGTAACTACAAAATTCAACTGAGAAGACGGATACGACACACACACAGTTGTGGCTCTAAGCCCTGATAAATCACATTGTACGTGCTGGAACATTACAGAAACACGGCTTAATAACATAGACTCCCAATCCAACGCTGTGGTTAAGGCTACATTCAGGGTAAATCACATCTAGATTAGTGTTACATGGCAACATTTTGGCCCTCCATGACTCTGAACTTTTCCCTGCCGGTGTGAGTATAAGCCCGACCGCGCTCGCTGCAGATGTTGCCGTGGTTTGAGCTCCTGCAGCTGCTCAGAAACACACAAGCTGCCACAAAGCTTGTACTTGCCCCTCCACGTTGCTCTCTCTCTCTCTCTCCCCCTCGCCGGCCCATTGACTTTTGTCACATGGTGAGCTGATGGAGCCTGATGATTAGAGACTGCATGAGAAGAGGCACAATTAGAGTACCCGCAAGCGGAAGAAAAGCAGGTGGAGCCAGAGGAAATAAAAGGAGCGTTTCCAGTATGAGAGGGAGTAATGTTCAGCTGCCGAATATTTAGGTTAGATATTATTTTTCTAAAAGACAGGCAGTATAAAGGGAAGCAGATTGGTACCTGGCTTTGTTGTTAAGCCAAGCATTATGAGAGAGAGATGAAGGGGAGGGGGGAAAAAACTATTTTTGTTCTCATTTTTCTCTGATCCTTGTGTCCACTGAGATGCTTCCCCTGCTGCAAATCTTTACAGAAAATATTGGACTAACAAACACAAAGCATCAAAGCTTTCATTTCTGCAGTTTGTTACCAGGCAGGCAGGGAATCAGTGTTTTTTCTCATTCACTGCCTAAATGCTGCCTAAATACTATCTAGAAGAGGTAATGGTC
Source organism: Fundulus heteroclitus (assembly GCF_011125445.2). Lineage (NCBI taxonomy): Eukaryota > Metazoa > Chordata > Actinopteri > Cyprinodontiformes > Fundulidae > Fundulus > Fundulus heteroclitus. The sequence goes on along the minus strand of NC_046382.1, from coordinate 14,749,710 downwards.
TGCAGGTAAGCATCTGTGCTGCAACTATGATTTAAAACAATACTTTGGTCCTGCTGACCAAATTTTCCATTTTTATTGAAAACTGTGAACTGAAACCGCCAAAAATGTGTGTGATTCAGTCCAAAGGGGGGGTCACTTCTAGCCAGCACTTAGCAATTTCATGATGCTTGGGTGTTTGCCTTTTGATTTTGTTGGAATTGTTGGATCATGCTTTCTTTAGTTATTTATCCATAAGTGTTTGTTGCTTTTTTACCTTAGAGATTTAGTCAGAGGTTCCTGTTAGTTCTTCATGTATCATTTTGGTATTATTGTCTGTTGGATTTCTTCTCCGTGTTCTTCCCCTTCTACTTTGTCATTATTCTCCCTCCTGCAAGCAAAACGGACTGAGCGAAAGTCTGGTTGCCTCTAAAAACTTATACACCAAGCCCCCATCCTGATAATGTTTTGATGGTGCTTTTTGTGGATAAAAATAATACCAGCACCGGGCGTGATGACCAGATATAAACAGACGTGATGCCATCTACCGGCAGTATCACAGAACTATCATAATGCCTGTTTGCTTAATTAATAAATCACTATCAAATAATACTGGACCGAGAATGACCCTCTGGAATGCCTCGCAATAAAGGAGTAGTTCGGCGTGATTGAAAACCAACCATTATTAATTAAATAAACCGATCTACAAAAACTTTAAGAGCCTCATATCAGAACATTTACTCACGTCAATCAACTCTGCAGTCACATCTGAGCTTCGGCAGGTTTAGCGTCTGCTTCAGTGAACACCGACGTTCAGACTGTATTCTCAGTGACATTCCTGTCTTTTCCATTTTTTTTAACTGGATCTTAGACCATTCTGCATTGTTTGGCTGGGAGATGCTCATAGGCGTTAGCCACTTCCTTGTTTTATCCCCTGCTGCGCATGGGCAGTACGCACTTCCTCTGTTATTAATAATAAACCCGAAAGACTTTATTTACTGACAAATTGAGCAAAAACAAAGCATAAAACACCAAAATTACACGTAATACGCCAGCAGGACATGTTAATATTTCATAAAAACTTTGTATGTAATCAGAGTGAGTTACTAGCGCATAAATAAATATAGATAAAACAGTCAAATAACGAGGCTATGCGCCTTTAAACCTGTGTGCTCTTGCGATGACCCGGTAACACATGCATTCTCTCTCATCTTTATCTTGTTGCTTTCATTTGCTCTCACTTTTCACTCCAATTATCTGATTCCCTTCATCTGCTCTTCATGCTTTCCTCTCATCCCTTCTCCTGCATACAGCACCCAGTCATCACTTCACATTTGTTGGATCCTGCGTTATGCAACCCCCTGTACGTTCTTCAACACCTCGTTTATTCTCTGTGCCCCACCTTCCTCTTTTCATGTAAGTTAATTTGTTTAACTTGCATCAAAATCCTTCTACTCACCATGCAACTCCAGGTTTCCTGTCTGTAGAGAATTCCTGACTTTGGGAGCCGAGTGGGAGAAAGCTCTGCTCCCCATGGTGCTGAGACGGGAAGGAGGGACAGTAAGGTGAATGGAAGAGGAGGATCAGAGGGTGCGGGAGGAGCAATGTGAAGGAAATCAGAAAGGTAGGGGGAGCGAGGTTGTGGAAATAATGTTAGCAGCTGAATTCTGAACCACTTGAAGCTTATGGAGTAGTCGATCCGGAAGGTGCAAGGCTATGGATAAGAACTGATGCAGAGCGCGGGGAAAGGGAGGGTGGAAGACAATCAATATTCTATTAATGCATATTTGCAGACCGGGTGAGCAACAGAGTGATATCAAGGATGACACCCAGACTTTTGACCTGTAGTGGAAGGGAGACTGTGGAGCTGTCAACTGAGAGAGAGCGAAACGGTCAATTTTGGATAGTATAAATTTGACTTTAGTTGAATAAACTGAGTGCGGTCAAAAAGATAAGAATGAAACCAGTCAATGGGATGTCAGGAAGATATAGCTTGGGCAGAAATGGGTCAACCTAATGGATATTGACCATAAGCATACCACCAAGATGGTTACTAAGTGGCTTGAGGATAGCCAAGTCTATATTTTTGGAGTGGCCATCATGAAGCCCTGATCTTAGTTCCATAGAAAATGTTTAAAGAGAGCTGAAATGTTGTGTGTTATCACGGAGGCCCACAAACCTGACTCAGACGTTACCAGGAGGAACGAGTCACACGGTTTAAACTAAATACTGATTAAATGTATGTAAACTGTATTTCAAAAAAGGTTAATAATAAAGCTTAAAAGTCTCTTTCCTCTTACTTGAGCACTAACAACTAGAAATAGTTCAGGTAGTCATAACTTAACAGTTTAAATGGACTGAATGTCAGTCCATTGAGGAAAAAAATAAAAACGTTCTTAATGTCTGAAAAGGTGTCTTTTAGAGTGCATTTAGATATATTTTAGATACCTCTTTACACTCATGTCTAAAATTAAAAAATATGTATAAAACACAGGAAAACGAGCACAAGACAGCTGAAAACTGCTACTGAAGAGCGCTATTGCCGTGTTAAAAACACCAAAATTGGATATCGCAATGCATCGGCTGCCCAAGATGAATGTAGATAGCAAAGTTCTCAGCTTGACTATGACTTCATATCCAAATTATTTCTATAGGGATGCGTGTCCCCAAACAACTGTGGGACCAGAATAGCCTGCTTTTTATAAGTGAGCTGTGCATTGGTTTGTATCAAAGGAATGAAAGCAGCTGAAAGTCTCAGAACCGGTGATGGGTGTTAAGCATGGACCTCCATTAGCATCTTGTTCACGGGAAAATGTATAAAAGGAGTTTACCAGGGCCTGTTTGTCCTGCAGTGACACCTGAGGAAAGTGTTTGGCCCCAGTTTGTTTGATCAGGAATTAAAAACTTGGGAGTATTTGCTTGAGCCAAACATCTGAAATATCAGATTTCGGTTACCTCCTTCTGATCATAAGGGAGGGGGTATCTTTCAATTTGCTAACGCCTCTCTTTCTGCAATACTAGTTAATAAGGGAACTAAAGACTCTTCTTTCCACATTTAGTTAGTGCCTTTATTTTATTGTTAAAATAAAATGACAATCTGAATATTTGTGGGCTTTTCCTATTATGTTAGCTAAGCACATTGTGTTTTTAACATTTCCTACATGTTTTTTTTGTTGTATTTTGGGTTACCTGGTATTATGAGTACATTCATTTTTGGACACATAAACAGTTTGATTGAGCAGTATTGATTCCCACTTTTAATGTAAAATTATATTTTTTTAACCCACTCTTGATCCCTAGATAGATCATATTAACCCGAATCGATCTATTTTTTGTAAGACAGTCTCTAGTTTCTGCCTTTGTATGTAGAATGTCACTTGGATAAAAACATAAAATCAGTCTGTGTTTCACTCCTGAATTTAGCAATACGTCATTGTTATGAAAACGTCGTCTCTCACTCGAACCGTGCTACACATCTGTTGGTTAATAAAGATCAATAATCTGTCATTCATTTGGCTCAGACACTGAGAAAGAACGAGGCACTGCTGCGGCTTATTACTGTAGGGTAAACAGCCAGGAATGAAATTTGAAGGGAACGCTTACTGATTTAATTTTATAACAAGATCCACGGATATCTGCAGACTGACAGAGGAAACACAAATGTGTAAAAAACCGTTGTAAAAGAACATTCTATGGTCCCAGATGACAGAGTGGCAACTAAAATGGTAAGTGCATTTCTTTTTTAGAGGGGAAGTGCTATTGAACGCTCCTTTTTGATCAGCAAACACGTTTCAATTGTTGAAAGGCTGATTATCAGATATTTGTGTTTGACAAACAAGATTTTTAGGTTTTCTGACAAACTACAATAATTTGATCCTTCAACCGTAGACAGAAGAAGGTAGGAAAAAAATTGAAAAGTCTCACTAGGAAGAACTTTTTAAAGCAAAGCATCAGTATTAAGAAGGAAAAGTGGACTAATAAAGAGAGAATTTCCAAACTACTAAAGCTCAATAGATTTGGGTGAATTTGAACTTCTATTAAACACCAGTACTGAGCAGCTCCCGTCCACCGCTATGTCACTCCAGGGAGCAGAAACGCATAAGTTGTGAGTCAGTGAGTAAATAGAGTACACCAGCACATCTGGGGATTTGAGCTGTTTGTTTCTTGCTTAAACTAAAGGTCATCCATCCTGAGAGTGCTTTGTCATGCAAATACTTTCAACCTAATTATGTTGTACGTTATCGACTGCAAAGGCAATTACTGGGAAATAATAACCGAGGTCAGGCAGCCAGCTTAACATCTGATGTGTTCAACAGATCATCGTGTTGTGTAAAAACAAAACGTAAATCTATGGATGTTTTATTCATCCTAATGTGTTACGGCGTATGTTCTCGTGATGAAATAATCAACTCCCAAGTATGACTGTGAGCTTAGTAACCTAAGTCTTTTATGCACTTTAACAAGGTTGATCAAGAGGAAGCTTTTATTACGCACGAGTCATCAAGAGACATTAAAACCTTGATAAGTTTTAATAATTTCAGTGATTTAAGATGAGTAATCCCCATCAGACTGATCCCTCATTACATTTCAGTGCACCGGTGGTGCTTTGTTCCCCTATCATTGAACGCACTGTCACTGGCAGAGCAAGGAGTGAACATTAATTTGTACTTATTGAACCGGTAAATGAACTATTTAGGAAAACACCAACATTCACTCTTTGCTTTATGACTCCCGGTGCGCAGAAAGTCCTGCTATTAGGCAGACTGATTAAAATCCCAGATCCAATTCTTTGAGTTTATACGTCTTATTTGGGTCCAGAGATGAACGATTTGTTGACATGTCGAATAAAGTGGGATAAATGTCACCATCTGGCATGAGCAGCGAGAAACCAATTCCCTGATCAGCCTGAGTGTCTAAAGGCCAAGATGATTAGCATCCAAAATTTTACTATTTGATAAGGAAGTAGAGAACATTACCTGATCTATGAGGTTGATTATATTGATGACATTGATGATCGTTTTATCATTGTAAGAATTACATTATAGGGCTTGATGATATACAAAAAAGCATATTGATAAAATATAAATCATATTGATCGATATCGATAATTATCAACAAATTCAAAACATATATTTTCATAAGTGCAGCCCTGATCATTTTATGCTGTTGCTTAGCGACTTACTTTTAGATACAGATACACACAAACACTGAATTCAAACTTAACCCTTTATTCAACCAACTTTTTAGCAAAACTGCAAGTATTTAAAAATGAAAAACAACGCGTGCTCTCTGAACTCTTTGAAGGGGGCGGAGCATTCCTGAGTCTGCGTTTGGGATTGGTTGGGAGGATGTAGTGACTGTAATATTTACCTACATGATAGGCTAGAATGCAAAAGGAAGGAAAACTGTTCTTCTATTGAACTTTTTATTGTTTAACTTTAACTAAACTTTTTTTCTGACATTGATATGTCTATCGATCGCTACATGTTACTGAATTATCGTCCAGCCCTATTACATTATATTAAACGTTGTCATTTGTTATCTAAAACTAGACTTTTACAGATTTCGTTTTGTTTCAGGGCCATACAATTGCAGTAAATTCATGTTTTGGGAGCTTTAGCTCTACGATAAGAATAGGAAACATGGACTCTGAGTGTCAGCCAAAATCTACAGCAACCCAAAAGTTACGTTTTGATCCTAAGATAAAGGTTTCAGCAGGGTTTAGCATCCAAACCCAGCTGCCTTCAGATCGAACATTTTGCTATGTAAAAGTACAAGGAAGGCCAAAGCATGGTTATATATCAGAGCCCGTTAATCTTATTTCACTGTTAAGTGTTTAAATGTAAAGACAAATGTAATTACATTAGTGATCGGACTGAACACCTGTTGGGAATGCCTGCCCAGACCAACAGCGACCCGTCACCTAACCGATCATGCAGGAAGCAGAACGTTCAACGCAGTTTCTCCAGACCAATACACGTCCCTCACATGAGCTCAGAGTGAAGCTGCTCTCTGGGGAGAAAACGGAGCACCAGAGCCTAACCTGCCAATTCTGTTGATCACGAGGCCTATTAGAAGGTTGACTCCATGAACGGTTCCGTCCCGTAATGACTTATAGGTTAACGGCTGTCCGAAATCGGCCCGGCAGTCCGGAGCTCCTTTACTGTTGACCTCATGAAAGGTCAACGAACAGGAGCCAGGAGCTGTAATTAGAAGGTTTCGGATGTCTGGCAATGGCTTGTATTGATGTGCCATCCTGGTGGAGTTGGGCTGCCTGTGCAAACTCTGTAGGGTCCAGGTATCACCTCATGCTAACCAGTAGTGATACAAAATGCACAATTTCTGAAAAGCAGCTATAAAGATATAAAAGGAAACCATTCCTGTTTGTTGCTGCCAACTTTAGCTCACCTGTTGTTTCGTTTGTTAACGCCAGAACAGTGGACTTTAATAAACAATTTCCTCTACTGTGTCTCAGAGAATAGACTTTAAAATCCTTCTGTTAATCTATAAATCCCTGAATGGCTTAGCACCTAAATACATCACAGACTTCATCAGTTATCAGTGTATTAACCCTCCAGACCACTCAGGTCTTCTGGCTCCAGCCTACTCTGCATACCCAGAACCAGAACCAGACATGGAGAAGCAGCATTTAGTTCCTATGCTCCACTTATCTGGAACAAACTTCCAAAAAGCTGTAAAAGTTCTGAAAGCCTGAGTTTTTTTAAATCAAGATCAAAAACATATTTGTTTAGGATTGCCTTTGACTGTTCTAGTTTTTTTGTTACATTTTATTCTGTTTTTATTTTCCTATAATTTAATCATGTAAAGCTCTTTGCATTGTCTTTGCACTGAAACGTGCTACACCAAAAGATTTGCCTTGCCTTACTACTGAGCTGAACAGATCCATAATCCACAAGTTTACTTGACTTGATGTTATACTCTGATTTAAAACGTATTTTTTCCGGCTGCGTATGTTTGTTGTTATGAACAAAAACGGTTCCAGGCATCAACTCCACCACATTTTGTGACTATTATATTTACAGTACATCAATGCTAATTCAGCTCAAAACAATTGCAAACAATTGCAGCAAGCGAGAGGCTGATTTTTTTCAGCACCCACCTGCGGATAATGACGGCTCCGATTTAGCGGCACTTCTCACAGCGGGAGTTTTCCTTTGCAGAGGGGGCGTTTGTTTGCCAGGTTAATCACTTCTTTTGGCTCACTGTGCCAAAGAGGAAGTCTCAAAAGCACGTTTGACCTTCAGCGTAAAATGCGCCTAGCTCCACCTCACACAAAGACGATCGATTCCTTCTCCAGTTAAGCTTTTACTGCCTCTGATGGATCAGCGGGGCTGTTTGTTATTCAGAACTAAACCCCCCCCCCATGCTTACACCTTGCATTCATCCATCACATATCAATATTCCCAGGAACCCCTGGAAAAGAAAAAAAAAAATCCTCTCCTCTGCAGCCTGCAACGGGCTTGGCCAGGCTTATCAAACTTTAGGTGATCGATATTGTAAATCAACAAAAAGAAAAAGTCTGAGAGTGGCTCTGAACTCCTTCTAATACACACCCGGTGCCTCCGAAGCCTCCTCACAGCTGCGGCTGTTTACACTGGAAGCAGTCAATTGAGAATCGATAGCTGAGCTTGCTGTCGCTCCAGGGCTGAAAGGACAGCTCACAAGGACATCCTTGCAAATGAAGATAATTCACCCTCCCTTGTCTGATCTATTTGTTCCTGTCTCTTCATCTAATTTGCCAGCGAAGCACGAGTACGGGGCCTTGTTTCGACTCTCTCACGTACAACACACACTGCAAAAACGGAACTAAAAATAAGTAAAATGTTCTTAAAATGTGCGTATTTGTCCTTGATCTGAGCAGGTAAATAAGATGATTTGCCAATGGAATAAGAATTTTGCACTTAAAATAGGAACAATTGATCTCATTCATCCTATTTCAAGTGCAGGATGTCTAATTATCTTATTTTTAGGGGTCAGAATACTCATTACATTAGCAGATAATCTTATTTACATGCTCAAATTAAGGATGAATAGACTAACTTTATTTTTAGATCAGCTTTTGCAGTGCACGAGGCTTTTCTCTGGTGTCGTCTGTGCTTGATGTGAGATTTAAAGTCCCTCCGCCGGCACTGACCTTTCTGCAAAAAACGATTTCTTCTCCCCTGTTTTACCTTTTCAGATTTCCAGAGACAGCAGACAAGCAAGCGGGCCTTATAACGCGCCGCGCTTCACTGGATTCGGCAAAGAGAACGGTCACCGGTGACGGGAGTGACGGACAGCGGCGGCCCGCTGGGACATGGGAGGCAGATGCAGGCGAGAGATGACTCTTTGCCCGTTTTGTTTTTCTTTTCCCTTTCTCTTGCAGCTCCCCGGCGAGTGAGAGAGATTTTCAAAGGGCCGAGCAGAGGAGAGATGAGCTCCACAGATAAACAGTCCAGGTGAGAGAGCTTATCCTGCTGGTATGCCTCTCAGGCACACAACACATCAGAGATTTGGAAAGGGCCAATGAGAAAAACAGAGCCAACGCTTTATAGTTTTCCTAGTTTTCCTCTCCTATACTCGATGCTCCATAACAATGCGAGGATCAGTGCGGTAATCATCTAACTTTCAGGTAACAGAACAAAAAAAAAAGTAGACTCAAGGTATTGAGCCAAGGATTACCCATGTACACTGAGGGGAAAGAATTATAGTAAGAACTGTGCATGATTCTGCACACCTTTGGGCGCACCTGGTAAGGATGTGGAGAAAGCTTTAAAATAATAATAATATCCGATAATAATAATGTTTAATTGCTGCAGTTTAATCCCAGTTAAAAAGTGGATCCCGTGGGGGTCTATAGGCCAGTGGGTCACACGGCCATAATAGCCCTTAACAGTGGTTTTAAATAACAGAGACATTAGAAAAGGTTTTTGTATTGTATATTGTTGCAACTTTATTTCTTCATTACGCATAAAAATGGAAATTCTTGCAATTTGAGTGGTCGTATGACTGGAAAAGCGCTGTAAAAGGTTCAGTCCATTTACAATTAATTTCTTTCTTAATCCAAACATATTTTGTGCAGGGGATATTTCCAAACTTGGATGAAGATTGCTAAGGGCTATATAGTTTTAAAACTGGACACATTTTATTGACTTGGCACCACAAGGTTGCTGACTCCTGAGAGGACCATAGGAGAAACGTGTTTTTGTGTACAATGAACCATTTCTGTGTGGATCTAACCATATATTTCAGTCCTACTCAAACACACTTTTAGTCTTCTGGCGGATTTGATCAGACTTTTACTGAAAATCTCCAGGCATGTAAGAATTCATGCATAATTCTCAAACTGAACCTACATTACCATTGCTCTCACTGTGTGTGGTGGCAAGACAAATCTGGCTTCTCATCCAGCCTTGTTTGCTACAGCTCCAGTTGTTTTAAACATTGTAAAATGTGCTCCAGCTGTAGATTTGGGTTAGGTTTAATGAAGATCAGCGCACACCTGCCTCACTTGAATGGCATGTTTTCACGTCTTTCCTATTTTGAGAGTCACTGAGAAAAATTGGCCTACAGTATGTTTCACATTATTTGTATCCTTACTGTAACCGTGAACGTATGGATTACTAGACTTCTAGATCTTCTAGACCCAACGATTAACTTAAAAGAGTAAAGCATAACTTTAAAAAGGCTTCAGTCACATTCATTTTATAGGGATTGTTAGGAGTGTCACTCATTGTTGAACCTTTGATTTTGCAAAAAAAAAAAAAAAAGAATCTTAATGGGCTTTTTTCTCCCCTGAATGAATGTTCGGAAAACAAACGATGAATTTTAAGATTTTTTTTTTTACTCTAAGATTGCAATTCTGTTATAAATGATTAGTCTAATATTTATATTTCACACATTTTTGCCAAGAGTACCAATTATCGCGATGCTTGCTGTAGAAATAGGAATATCTTCTGTATTTTTAAGAAAGTCTTTTCACATTTATTCACCAGAGATAAAAAATTAATAAAATCCAGTTTGCCTTTTGGGAGAAAGCTGATATATGAAGCTGATATTTGATTCTGGGTCCAGTCGATAAGAAGTGCCCCCACCTTCCCTCTGCACTGTGCCAGCTGTGCTTAAGGCACTCTGAACCCATTCTGGGTAACGTGATCCAGACCAGCGTGAGACTCCCAGCAGGGGAGCATCTGCCGTGGGACCGTGGAAGCAGGACAACTGTGCTGCAGTCACATGCTATTATGAGTGATGAGCCACAAATCTGCGCGGCTGAGCTTGACCGTCACTCCTGAGCGGAGGAGAAATGTCAGCGTTTATGCCTTTAACCGCTGACACAGTAAGAAATTAGAGACCGAATATGGTTTATGCAACTGGGAGCCCCGGCCATCTGGTTGGTTCAGACTGTCACCCTAATGGGTTGGGTCTCAAAATTACAGCTTGTCAGCATATTTTGCAAGGATAATGAAATTCCAGCTTGTCACTGTATTATTGGACGAGGCCGGTGCTTCTGTTGCCACAGCCGGCTGCTTCTCGCTCTGCCTCCCTCCAAGCCTCAGTCCATCTTTTATACTTCTCCAGATTTTCCTCATGCAGATGACTCTTGGCACTTCTGTTTAGCCGCTTGTCAGATCCACCCTCCGCACCCTGGAACCCCCCTCCTCCTTCATCTGAAACAGGCAACACTTTCGCTTCGTGCCAGTTTGGGCTCCCATCTGCTGTCCTGGCGCTGCACTCACACGTATAGTTTAACCACCTCATGAAAACACAAAGCTTGGGCCCCACTCAAACACTGACACACACCCATCCATGCATTTTTGTTGTGCTGGTCTGATGTGCAGAGGCCTGACAGGGAGGTCAGCCTGCAACCTGGAGCTCCCAGGAAGCTCTGATCTGTATTCGGACATGTAAACCGCAATTGGCTGCAGCTCCTTCACAGGTAAAGTCATTAAAAAAATGATTTACCCAAAATTGACATAAGCAGAGCAGCTCTGCCCGCGACCGCATGCAGCTGCAAACCCAGCCGCCCTGAGAGACCGTAATAGATTGCGGCGCACTTCAGCAGCTGGGCAGGAGGTTGACGCAGAAAGTAGCAAACAAATTTAATTGTAGTTCTCTCCGCATCCAGGAAAGGCTCATGATTAATTATTTAGCAAGTCGCCGAAAAACAGCGAAAGCAACATCTGCCATTTGTTTAAAGCCCATCAACTCACAGGGAATCAAGTCCCAGACACATTATGGTTTCACGTTTCCAACTGGAAAGTCTCAGCAGCACACCTGCTGTTTACTAAACAGGGGATGAAGAAAGTCTGACAGAAAATGATCTTTGTTCCACTCAACAGGAACCAGAAAAGGCTAAAAAAAAAAAAAGGTGAAGAAAATAGCTATTTGTACATGCAACAGGGTCTAAGCTTTCCTGGCTGAATTTCCCTTCTGCGAGATGAAAACGTTTCCTGTTGAACTGCATTTAGTGCCATAAAAAGTAAAAGTATTCATACTCTGTAAAATTTGTAACATGGAACCACACGCTTCAATTTATTTTACTAAAACTGTGCAGAAAGCTGTGCATTACTGAAGTGGAAAGAAAAACAAGGCAAAACAAAATGCTAAATGTAAAAAAAAAGAAGAAAAAAGTCTGAACAGCAGGGGTTGCATTTTTATTCCTGCAACAATCTGAACCAGAATTATTTTGCAATTATCTCTATCTATTTGTTCGGAGACTGTGATCAGCTTTTGTGTCCTTGCTAAATAAAAACAATCCCACAGCATGATACTGCCACAACTATGCTTCACAGGGAGGATGGTGCATTCAAGGTGATGCGGCATGTTAGTCGTCCACTACATTTGGCACTTTTTTAAATGTCGGCCTTATAGTTCAATGATGGTCTCATCTGGCCAGCTGCCATAGAACCTCTTCCCCATGTTTCCTGTGTCCCCCTACCCTCAACAACAAACAATTGTCCTGTCATAAGATCCTATTACCTGAGCTTTGGTTCTCTGAAGCTCCTCTAGAATTACCAAGGGCCATTTGCTTGCTTCTTAGCTTAAAGCGCTCCCTGCACAAACCTGTCATTTTAGGAGGATGCCCTCCTTTTCATGTTTGGACAACGCATTTAACAATACTTTTGCGACGTATCAAAGCTTGGAGTAATTTCATAACCTAACCTTTAAACTTCTCTACAACGTCCTGGATCTGTCCACTGTGTTGATGATGTTGGTTGTTCTCCAATACTCTCTAATAAACCTCTGAGGCCTTCACAGAACAGCTAGATTTATACTCAGATTTCATTGCACATAGGGGAAATCTTAGATTTAACTTAATTTCACTCGATTTTATTTAGAGGTATCAAAGTAAAACAGGCCGAACGCAAATGCACCTACACTTTTTTGACTGATTCAACTTCCTGTAGGTATTTTGGGATTTCACACGGGATTTGATGAAACCTCCCCCCCACTTTGAGCAGAACCGATATTTGACAGATCTCTTTTAATCCACATATTGATTGTGTGTAGGATTATTTTTTTTAATTCCGTGATTACTCAGAAAACTTTTTCCTGTGAAAGTCACATCTATAATAGTCAACGTATAAAATGAATCCTTAAAGGATGGGATTTCTCCATCATCAAATGTTTGTTTTTGTTCTGTGTACAGGAATTTTCACTGGAAATTGCATTTCAGCCAACAATTTTCACACGATTGACTAGGTTGACTGTGTAGGCCAAAAAACTGCAGGTAAACATAGAGGGTTCTGGATGGAGGGGGGGTTGGGCTGTGCTGAGCGACCCCCTTTTAGCTCTCCCAGTACTTGAGAACAACATGCAACAACACGGCTTCTGAGCAGGCGAAGTTAGGCTTGGAGCCTCGTTCTCCGATTGCCATCCAGAGTTTGAGGCCTGGAGAAGAGAGAGGCTGCCTTGCTGAGGTCTTTGCTGAGAGTATTAAATGATACTGTGAATTTTTCAGTGATGGTATCAAGGCCTTGGTTGTTTGTACTTGTGATACTTTAGCGGTTTATTTTGCTGTTCTGTTTATATCTCTCTTTGCAGGTATAGAAGCAGACTCTGAGGATGTTATATTGCTCTCTCCCTTTCCTCTCCCCTATATTTGTCACCTTTTTTCTATTTTAACAATGTTGCCTCATCTTTTTCCTCTTCCTTTTGTTTCTCTTTTATCTTTCTATTTTGGTGCCCACTGAACTTGAATTAATCTTAAAATAATATCTAATAAAGCTCTTTGCATATATCAAGCAGAGCACTATGGTGAAAGCAGTAATGCTCCACTTGTGAAGTAAACCTGTTGGACTCTCTTTGGCATTAAGACAGCAATTATTAATGCTAGACTGCCAGGTAAGGACACGTGATAATAATTGTTAAAATCCATAAAATCTGTTTTGTTTTTTTTATCAGAAATGTAATAGAATAGATTGTTAGAAATGCCAAAAAGGTAAAATAATCCATCCAATGAATTACACAAAACTTTATAAATCGAGGAAGTTTAGAAAACACTTAAAAAGGCTCAAAGGTGTTGAATTTTACAACTACATTTATTAAAAATAAAATAATAATAATAAAAAAAAACAAGGAAAACAGACAATCAAAATCGTCCGACATCCCACACCAGGGAGGAGACGGGTAACAAGGAGAGACATTTTTAAAAGCGTACAAACCAGCGATCTGTTCATCTAGCAGCATCCAAATGTTGGAATTTCCAAAATTATTTATATATTTAAATATATACTTTTTAATCCGTTTTGTTGTTGTTGTGGGTTTGTTTTATTAATGTTGTTATTTCTTTATTTTTTTGCCCTGCAAAGCAACACACTTTACAACATACACAGAGCTTTATCTCTCCTTAGTGCAGGAAAAAAACAAAAAAAAACACAACCAATAAAGAAGCTTCATAAAATAAACAACTTTAGGTTAAATAAGCTTAAATAATAGTGTTAAATACAAGACACTTCTGTGGCAGTTATGTACAGAAATAAACACATTTGGCATTGTAAGTGTGGTTCACTGGCGTCCGCTCCGATACTCTAGAAACCACTGCATAAGAACTCATACTGCTACACTCACACTCTCACACTCACATGATTTGATCTCAGTGAGCCACAGACAAGGCATGTGTTTATAAAAGAGAGCTGACAGAAATAAACAAAGAGAAAAAAAAAATCAATTTACAACCAGTTTTAGGCACAGTCTCTTCCAGCTTTATAAATACATGTCCAAAAAAAACAAAAAAACATCTGCTTCTCAAAAGAAACTCTTCACGCTTGTGCTAACTTCTTTTATAAAATAAAATAAAAATAAGAGTCCAAATAAAAACACAGTTTCATAACTACCACCTTGTTATTGCTAGGACGTTGTGACAGTGAATGGAAACTACTGACAAATGTGTGTAGGGAGAAAGCACCTTCAAACATCAAAATTACTGCCATGTGACCCTACGTTACAACACAGAGAAGAAAGGAAGAAGAAAAAAAAAACCTGAACGTTGATCGAAAAACACAGCAAACTTCTGTAACGTTGGGAAACGAGTGTTTCAGGGAGAGAAGATTTAAAAAAAAAAAAGGGTCTCGATTGAGCTACATTCATCCCCTCCCACCCCTCGACACGCTGAACATTTCAAGCCCACCGTATGTGGATTCCTCTTGGTGCAAGCAGACAGCATCACTTCATTTCGTCTTGTACATTCCTGTCCTCCCCCCTCCCCCAACCCTCCATCATCCCTCCCGCCTCAACGCCTTTGTTTTCCCTGTATCCGTGAGGGCCGACGCAGCAGAAAACAGCTGTGTGACAGTGTGCGCAGAATGATACAGGTGCATCTCAGTACATTAGAAGATCAACAAAAGGTTCAATTAGTTCAATGACTCCGTTCAAAGAAAGGGATACTCATACTGAATAGATCCATCACACACAGAGCGATTTGATTTGAAGCTCGTATTTCCGCTAATTTCTACGATTCCGACTTCGGTTTCTTAGAAGATTTGTATACTAGAAAAGACGAAAGGAGGGGGAGAAAATTTTGTTTTTAATGCTGACAGTAATCAAAACCCTTCAAAAGATGGGTACCCAGCTACATTACAAAAAAAGAAAAAGCTGGCAGTTCCTAGAGTGATGTATCCGGAAATATCACTGGAAAGTTGAGTGGAAGGAAAAAGTGTGGTAGGAAAAGGGTACATCATCAACAGGGGCAACTAATTATGAAACAAAGTCCATTCTACACTGCTGTGACCAAGCCTATTAAAGGAAGGTTGAGTGAATTGGCGCTGTATAAATAGAATTTAATTGAATTGAAAGTGAAAAAATGTGTCAGAATCGACACAGAGATCCATCTGTCCGAGGTCCTCTGTGAAGTTTCCGGTCAGTGATGATTCGGGGAGTCACGTCATCTGCTGGTGATGGTCCACTGTGTTTTCTAAAGACCAAAGTCAGCGCAGCCGTCTCTACCAGGAAACTTCAGAGCATTTCCTGCTTTACTCTCCTGGCAAGCTTTATGGAGATGCTTTTCATTTCCCAGCAGGACTTGGCATCTGCCCACACCGTCAATAGTGCTAATACCCGGTTTGATGACTGTGGTGTTATTGCGAAAATTGGGCCTGGCATAAACTGCCCAATAGAGAATCTATGGTGTGCTGTGAAAGAAGAATATGAGCGACACCAGAACCATCAACGCAGACAACCTGACGCACGCAATTAAAACTATCAGGGCTTCCTTTACGCCTCAGCAGTGCTGAAAAAGGCAAATCTTCACCATGCTACGCTGTACCGATGTAGTTATGATGCGAAAACAGCCCAGACTAATACATGTGTTTGGGTAGAACCACATTTATGTATTAAAAATCCTGTTTTAAAATTTACCTAATGTAATATTCTAAGACATATTAGGAGAAACCGAGCTTTGGGCTTTAATTAGCTCTAAGCATCAAAATTAGAAATGTCTATCCCTCTGTGT
This sequence comes from Fundulus heteroclitus, assembly GCF_011125445.2. Taxonomy (NCBI): domain Eukaryota; kingdom Metazoa; phylum Chordata; class Actinopteri; order Cyprinodontiformes; family Fundulidae; genus Fundulus; species Fundulus heteroclitus. The sequence goes on along the minus strand of NC_046382.1, from coordinate 14,733,785 downwards.
GTGTGAATCTCTATGGCTGATGAGTTTAGCGTTTTGAAATCAGTGACTGAAATGGACTAACTTTTTGGTGACACCGTAATGCATTGACATCCACCCCTACAGTACAGCTGAGTATACAGTACAGTAGACCGACGTGACTTACATAGGTAGGTTAAATGTTGACTACAGTAAATGAGCTTTACATTCCACTTCTGTAAGAAGATCCCAGGACTCAACGGAGCTTCCCTCCCCTCCCCTGGGATTACCTTTCTCAAGTCCTCCCCAGCGCCGCACACGATGACGTTCTCCGGGAGCTTTTGCATGCCGGGATGGAGGAACGGGGTAACTTGAAAAGACCGAGAGGAGTTCCAGAGCTATATAGTCCTGATCTGGGTTTTTAGTCTCTCACACAGTGCAGCGCAAACCCCTAAGTAACGGTCTGGCTTTTTAATATTCGTCGTTTAACACTCTTGGGGTTGTTTTTAAAGTTCTTTTTATCTGGGAATCTTACATGGGAACTGAGTGGGTACCGTGGAGGAATGAAGGCCTTTCTCTTCCTCTTTTTTCGACACGTCTCGCGCTCAGGGTTTCTTGTCGATGGAGTGAAAGAACCACTCGGTGAACTTCCTGAGCTGAGCGGCGGCCGTCTGGCTCTCCTCCTGCAGCCGCATGTTGTCCTGCCTCAGGTGCTGCACCTCCTCCTGCAGCATGGCCTTGTCCTCCTTCTCCTGAGCACACAGCCAAAAAACACCAGGCAGGTCAAGTTAAATGGATACGAAGGAGGGGCGGGGACGATAAAAGCCCCGCTATTAAAAGCACATCCGTCTTTCGTCGACGCGGTGTAAATGAAAAGCGTTAAAGTAGTCGAGCAGCATTTTCCTCCGCTCTGATGGAAGTGTACTTCCTCCGCCCCGCTCAAAGCACTCTACTGGAAGTGGGGGAAACACTGGGCCGGGACACAATAAGGAGCGGAAGCAGGGTATCAAATTAAGTGGATGAGTACGTATTACTCAGACCTCGGGGGCAGCCATTAGTCAGTGTCGTACTGAGTGGCAGAGACATACACTGGCAGCGAGTGTTGAAAAGAAAAAAAAAGGAAAGCACAGAGGTGGTAGATATTAATGCCAGAAATTAGTGATACACGCAAACTTGCCTTTCTGAGGTCTTGCTGCAGCTGCCTGAGGATGACCTCCAGCTGGTTGACTTTGCCCGTTAGCGTGGACGGGGAGCTGCTGTTGGTTTAAACAAAAGAAAGAAAGAAAAAGAACAAGTTTAGGGAACAAAACGTCATGTATAATTCAAATACATGGATCCATTACGGAAATTCAGAGAATTTACTCCTTTTCCCTTTGATTTTGGCATCAGTCTGGGTTTCAATTTGTTATACAATTAAAGCTTAAATACTTAAAAATATTGAAAGTATGGAACCAATAAATCGTCGTTTTGCTTTGATTTAAAAGCTGATGAATCTTTTTAAAGAGTTTTTTTCTAGTACAAGAATAATCTACGGGGGCACATCTCTCACAACTGTGATCACCATTAGCGGATGTAGACGTTGGTATAGCGTACGTAAGCACAAAGTGTCAAAGACAGTCGCTTTAATTGTCTTTCACACTTTTTGTTGTTTTCTTAACAACAACAAAAAATAATCACCTTTTTAAAAGGAACATGCCTAATAGGACAGTGGTTGATGTTTGCAACACAGAAAGGAATTAAGTAGACACTAATGTTCCCCAAATACCCAAATATGAGGAAAAAGGGGGGAACTTTGATGCAGTTAAACAGTTAAGAGGAGAGATTAGTCCTCATCAATCTAAGACAGTCTCTCTGTTTAAGGCAGTTTTTTGCACAGGATTAAGAAACAACCAGAACTTTGACACGTCAAGAGAAGATACAAATTAAGGCTACAGGACGAGGATCTGGTGAATCAGGAGCCAGACCATCAACACGACTGCAGGAGCCGTTCATCAACATAATGTTTTTTCAGCGTGTGAGAAAATGTTGCCTTTTCCTTTTCATATACCTTCTGTTTGTCCCTTGGTTTCTGAGCCATATAAACAGACTGATTTTTATCCGCATGTACAACATGTAGTAGATAACTACATGATGAATTTCACAGAAATGTGACAAAAATGTTTCAGGGTAAAAAGAAATGTGAAAGAAATTAACATTGATAGCAATATTAGTTAAAGCCTCACAATTAAAACGCAGTCTGAGAATGTATAGAAAAGCAAGACTTCTAGCTGCTTCCATTCACTATTGCTACGTATGCTTTACATAACCACAGAGTGTGAAGAGAAAGAAGAACGCGGCCAAACATATCCTTCAACATCTACCTGAATGCTGCACGATGTTTTACGTTTTTGTCACATCAATATTCACCATTCAGGCAAATTACAGGCCGACTGGGCTCGCCACATGGCGCTTTTAAATTCCTGAGGAGGTCTTTTAGGTATTCAAGCTAATCTCTTTGACACAACTCTTCCTGGCTTCTTACTCCTCATATAAATCTTGGTGTTACCAGCTCGCATGGAGCATGAAGAATTACTACTTGGGTGGACATTGTGTAACGCATTAATGCTCCAGTTTGGTGTTCTGTATATAACATTGCCACTCTTTAGCAACTTTTAGTTGCATGCTCTGGGTTGCTTTCTTTTATTCTTTTGTAAATATTTGCTGAGTTTGGGCATAAAACGTTAATATAACTACCATGAGTGAAAAGCCCAAAGACAACTGAAAACAAAGTTGTGAAAATGATGGTGCTCATTGAGTACTGATGAGTATATTTGGTTTAAAAATGTTGCTAACCTGTAGCTCAGGGGTTCCCAAAATTTTTCAGCCTGCAACGCCCAAAATACGAGGCCCAGAATCTGGTCACCCCCTTAGGGAAAGGGGATGGGGGTTTATTTTCTTATTTTTGGTATACAGTAGTAAATTTCATTATAACCCTTTCAAAACAACTTGGTCTGCCCCCTGTTTTAAAACTAGGAATATTGAGCATCTTGTAAAGTTATACTTGCCGTTTCACAAATAAGAAAATCTCTTTAGCGCATCGGCATCAAATTATTATCAGTATCAGGACTTTGAAGCAATTGTGCCAACGACTGTGTGACCTTGTTCTCATAATATAATGATTTTTATTGTCAGAATTTCCACACAAAATATTGATTATGGCTGCTATAGATGAAAGAAAATAAATCATTGGCCAAGGAGGAGTAAATTTCCACTCATATACATATATTTATGTTTTCCAATGTCAAAAAGTTTTCAATTTTCCACCCTAAAAGGCATAGAACTGCTACATTAAAATAGCATATCTCTGACATTGTAAAGTAAGAAATTTGGATCATCTCATGAAACCCAGGTTGTGTCTTTGGAAACCCCTGCTACCCATGATGCAACAGTAGATAAACAAGTCTGAAGCAACTCCTTAAGCGGTCCTCTAGATTTTTACTCTACTTATGAGAAAACCTTGTTTGATGCATCGCATTTCATCACAGGGCGAGATCCAAAACCTAAAAAGGCTTGCTGTGCCAAGTGACAGTCGCTAAGCTGAGACTGACGAAGGGAAAGGCTTTGTTGTGTGTGTGTTCTTGTGCCGTAGACGTTGCCTACTCTGCTTCCAGCGCCGCTCCCTCCGCCTCCACCACCCGCCTGGTCAGCTCTCTGGAGATCTGCAGAGCCTCGACCCGCTGCATGTCTGTCATGGTGCAGAAAGATGCCACGCGCTGGTCTGGAAACAGAACAGGTAAACGGGTCATGTATAACCTGGCTTTGACATCAGAGTAGGAAACGTGAATCATTCATTGTGCAGCTAAATCAGAGCAGGGGCCCCCCCCCCCCCCCCCCACCTAAATGGCAAACATGCGTTCCTAACAGGATGGGTGATTCATTCATGGTTTTAATGAACGACGCCTATTCAAGCATTGTTGCTAAGCCACCTTACTGAAATCTCCATCCAGACAATAAGGACCATGATGCTAACAGGACATTTCTAGCTCGTAACAGACATAGTTAGTCTCCTAGGATACTGCTTTAGTTCTCTCAAACCCTCGAGTTTCCGCTGACAGCTGTTTGGCTCTCACTGTAAAACTGTAAGACACTAGTCATGCTTGTTTTACCATATCAGGCCCTTAAGCCTTGCCAAAGCCACATGGAAAACCCCAAACTTGGCACAGTGCATCCCTGGGATTTCTCAGTTTTAAAGCTTAATGATCTTTTCTCTACAAGCCGATCCTTCTCCAGCCGCTGGTTTCAAGGCTGAAGATGGGAAAATCTGCATATTCAGATTTGAAGTAAGCATTTCCATTAATTTAGCCCCCAACTGAAAGCTAATCCCCTCCAAGACAAAAGTCGGATGAGGACAGAGCTGGTTGCTCTAACACGAGGCAGAAAGGAGAGGGACCAGGTCCTCATTTACATATGAATGAATTCCTTCCCCATATTCCATGGCTGCATCAGAAAGATTAAAGTCTTCTCAGACAGCAGCGATGCCGCCTGTCATTTAGGGATGAGGCGACGTCCAGATTTAGTGGACTTCCTGATCAAATGGAAAAGAAACTAGATCCCCGTGGATAAAAAAAAAAAAAAAAATGCCATAATCGTGAGCGGTCCTGTTTATTTGTGGGAGACTATCTAAATATTTGGAAATTATTTGCAAAAAGACCTATAAGTGCTGCAATTTGCCAAAGCTTATTTTATTAGGGGTCCAAGCCTGCAGAGGCAAGAGCAAAGCTGCAGCTCCATGTCTTTGATTATTATTATAAAAGTCATTCTGCAGCCTCAACCAGACACGAATCTTGGAGAATCTCTAAGAATTCAGACTTATACCTGCACTGATACTCGGATGAAACACAATCTCTTGATCCATCAATCTCAATTTCTTGAGCCTTAATATTTGAATTCTTAAATAGAAAAATGTTATCCATTGCAACACAATTCTACACACCTCTTGAATACACCTCTCCATTTAAAGCTTTGTAATGATGTTCCATGTTTTCCACATCATTACATATTGATGCTACACGCTAATGACAGTTAAATGTTTTTCTTTCAAAAAAAAAAAAATCCTTGATCTTATGGCACGTAAAAGCTGAGTTTGTACCAAACGTAGACTATTTCATTTTAGAACATTTAGAAAAAGTTTGCACAATGTTTGAAGTTTCAGGGTCAATGTTGCTGATGCAGCTAATCGTTGCTGTCCTCAATGACAGTTTAAAGTTGTATAATTCCTTAATAGGTAAATTAAAGACCATTTACAAAGGTCACTTAATGATGCACATCAATAGCTGTTAACAGAAGAAAGTAAAACAAATAAAACGTGCACAGGGTGGAGGAGGCTTGGAACCCTATCATGAAAGTCAGGATTATGACCAGTTTTCTTTATCATAAAAAAACAGAACATCCTTTCAGCATCCACATAATCAAAATCAAAAGCTCTTTTCATCTGGGCCAACTTCCTTTTCTCTTTGCTCTTAACATAGCTGCTTAAATGCAGGAGAAGGATGCTCCAGTTTACAACGACTGCCGTACTGCTGTCAGTCAGACTCTCCATCATCTCCGCTGAACCCCCGCCCCATCAGCAAATGAAGGACTTTAGGCTTTGAAGCCGGAAACGAACCAAAGGGGAAGCTCTGAACTGACAGATGAGCGTACAAAAGCCATGTTCTCTCCTCACGGGTCGGGGTTAGGCAGAGTTCAAATGGAGAGGGAAGAAAAAAAACAAAAAAAAACTCATGGTATGCAAGTAGGGAAAATGAAATGCACTGACATGACGATAGAGCTTAAATTAGGCAGAATTACAATCATAATAAATAATGATGCTGCACACGATGTGGGAAAACTGAATAAAACTCATATAGATAATAATTATACACAGTGATACATTTCAAGCCTGCATTTCTGTTCATTTTGTTGATTATGTCTTCTAGCTGATGAAAATTCATAAGTCAGTTTCAAAGAAAATGTGAATATTACATAAGACCACTAAACAGATTAATACAGAAATGTTGGACTACTGAAAATATGTGCCTGTAATGTACAATACACTCAATGCACTCAATACTCGGAGAGGCTCCTTTTGAATAATTTGCTACATTAATGCAACGTGGCATTGAGGCAATCAGAGTGTCTCTGGGTGTTAAGGCACGCTGGGTCTGGTGTCTCTCATCATCCTCTTGACAATCCCCTAGAAACTCTTTATGGGTTTTTGATCGGGCGATTATGCTAGCCAGTCAGGCACAGTGATACCATGATCATTAAAGCAGATATAGGTGCTTTTGGGAGTGTTAGCAGGTGCCAAGTCTGGCAGGGAGAAATCAGCATTTCTATAGAGCTTGACAGAGGATATAAGGAGGAAGGGATCTAAAATTTGTGCTGACATTGGACTTGAGAAAACAAATGGGATCTGGATAGAGATTTAGACCTCTGAGCTGCAGTCCGATCATTCATCAACTTAGCCCAGATAAGATGCTTCTGATGTTGTCTCCGGTTCAGGAATAGCACAAGGAATGTAACAAGCAGCAATTACCTCTATGGGTTGTGAACCGTTTATCTATCACAGTTTTTCCTTCCTTTCAACTTTCCATTTGCTCGGATAAACCACAGAACAGCCAGCTTACTTAGAAACAACCTTTTGTGACTGACTCCTGTTTGTGGAGGATTTCAATGACTGTCTGTCTCAATAATCTCTTTATTTAGGTAATTATATGGTAATAACATAATACTTTTCCAACAAAAATCCTCTTTTATTGGGTTTATGAAAACTTCAAATTTTTATTTGGGTTTTGATTCCCTGTGAGCAATAATCATTGACATTAACAGAAATCAAAACAAGAAACACATCCCTCTGCACGTAAAAAAAACCCCAATATGAGTGTTTGATAGTCTTAATTTATGCAGATCCAGCCAAGTAAACACTAACTTATGCAATAACGTTATTCTCAACTACCAATGTCGTTGAACTAAAGGGCAAAATAAAACCTAATCACCCCAAAATGGCAACCCCCAACACACTACACTGAAAAGGCACCAGAGTAAAAGTTTTGCCTGCGTGCTGACTTGCTGGTTTTACGGTGTGAAATGATGGCTCATCCCTAAATCTGACTGCGCTTGATGGGAACCACAATAAACGGTCCGGGGAGCAGAGGTGCAAAAAGCAGAAGGATTCCCTAGAGTCACCTCCAGTAGCACTTAGGGGAAGGGAGTAGAGACAAAAACACACAGCTCAACAACGATCTAACGCATGCAAGCCAGGGAGCACTTGCAGGTTACGGACATACAAACACAAACGGCGTAAAGCAGCCAGGGGGCGGGGCTAGGAGGGAGGGGGGGGGGTTCAGACAAGGTGCCAGCAGCTCTAGCCAAGCTGGTTACCTTCGAAGGCTCGTGCTGCATCGACCAGGTGAGACCAGTCCAGGCCCGAGGCAGTGTCTGGGAGGGGCATGAGGCCCGGGTCGCTGAACTTGGACCTATCCGCCAAGGAGCCGTCAGAGAACCAAAACTCACCTGCAGAGACAGGCAGGTATTGTGTTGAGTGTCTGAGCCCAGCCTGAGTTCGTGGGGCTAATGTTTGACTCCAGACAAAGGGAGCTGGGGAGGAAGGGGAGAGGGGCATCGAAGAGGGGAAATGTGGGGACAACTATTCATTGCTGCTGCTAAGAAAAAAAAAAAGAAAAAGAAAAAGGAAGGACATTTATGTAACTTCTGCTGCGCGCATCCAAACCCCTGGCTGGATCAACTCTAAAAAAAAAACAAATCCTCTAAAAGGATGCAAACGCTCACTCTTAAGAGAAAAGGCTTTGCGTCGGTGTGACGGGCTCAAGTCACATTAAAGCGACTTCCCAGCGAATCACAAGAGAGGCCCAGTTTCTGGGGCGATAAATGACTTGTCTCAGAGAATATCGTCGCGTTTCCATCAATATCTCCTTTTCCCTTCGTCTCAAGCCCGAAAGACGGAAAAACGTAAGTAACATGCTCCCGCTCGGCGGAGGCGCATGTGGAAAAGCTTTAGCGAGGAGGCAGAGAGTAGACGGAGAGCTCGAGGTGACATTCTCTTTTCAATTTACCAAGCTTCTTGGAGCTCGAGTGATTCACTGTTTACCAAATTGGGCTGTCTCGGAAAAGGGAAAGAAAGAGAGAAAGAGAGATAGATAGAGAGGGAGAGAGCCTGTGTTCTCAACTACCTTTCAAAACAATCAGGGACCCATCAGGTTGACAGCCAGAGCAGGCCGAAGAGAAAAACATCTTTCTAAAGCCCAATTTCTGTCTAATGGCGGCAGCAAGAGACAGGTGAGGAGCGGTATGGAAATGAGGCCGGAGGGACGGAGAGGGTAGGCGGGGATAGGGATGAGTGAACGAAACATAATGCATGACAGAAACTCTGACACCCCAGGTGGAAAAAAAACTGGCACATTCCCATCAGAGACATTAAAACCCGTCCGACGGTGCAGTCGGGACACGTCCCCCCCCCCGTCTCATTTGCTTCTATACATTCAGAGGATGCTGGGTTTAAGAGTCAGGAAAGGAACGCCGGCCGGCTGTGGCAGGCGAGCCGCATGCAGCCGCACCCCTTTTCCAATTAGTTTGCTATATTGAGGAGTGTTGATGAAATGTGTTCAGTTGTGCTAATGATATCAGTGGGGCACAAGTGGCTCTTCAAGCAAGTAACTATATCCAGGCTCTTATCTGGTGCCGGAAGGAGGGGGGGGGAAAGATAATCACGGGGCGGCATGACGAGAAAGTGTTATTAGCCTTCTGTCTCTGTGAGAGATCTGGAGTTCTGTTTATGTAAAAAAAAGAAAAAAGAAAAAACAGCTTCTCTTTGGTGTTTATTACTGCACAGCTTATGTGACTCCAGGAGTTTAATTGTCCTTCTCAGCGGCTTGTAAAATTAGCCATAACCTCTAGAGTCTTTCACATTTTCTCCCGTTACAACCAGACATTTCCGTGTATGTTAGGTTTTTATGTGAAAGCAGCAGTGCATATTTGAGAAGTGGAAAGAGACATTTTACATCAACCCCTGTGTGCACTGCAAAAACGGAACTAAAAAAAAGTTACATTTTCTTAAAATTAGTGTATCTGTCCTTGATTTGAGCAGGTAAATAAGATGATCTGCCAATAGAATAAGACTTTTGCACTTAAAATAGGAACAATTCATCACCATCATCTTATTTGAAGTGCAGGATGTCTAATTATCTTGATTTAGGGGTCAAAATACTCATTCCATTGGCAAATGATCATATTTACCTGCTCAGAATGTTGCAAAATGTTCTTCTGTTTAAGAACATTTTGCTTATTTTTAGATCCGTTTTTGCAGTGTGTGTGTGTGTGTGTGTGTGTGTGTGTGTGTGTGTGTGTGTGTGTGTGTTTTTTTAAACAAATAATAAAACAGTGTTGTGTGCATTTCTTTGCAAAACGACTCCACCTCAGTGATTGCATCTAACTAACTCTCTCCAGTTTCCCTCTCCCTGCTGAGGAAACGCATCTCTGCAGCATGATGCTACCGCCGCTATGCTTCATTGCGGGGTCGGTGTGCTCACGTACACAGCAACATGAGAACCTTTAATGGTTTTTGTTTGACAATAGATTTCTTTATGCCACTCTTCCGTAAAGGCCAGATTCGCCGAGTGCACGGCTCCACCAGACTTACCATCTTAGCTGCTTCTCTGCTTAATACTCTCCTCTGCCACCTCTCAGTTTAGTTGGACGGCATGCTGGTAGGCTTTACAGTACTTAGTTTTTCTTTCTATTGTTGATGATGGACTGAACAATGCTCTGTGAGATTCTATGAGTTTGGGATATTGTCTTATAACCTTTTCTTTTCCCCGAACTGTTGCCGTTTGTTCAGAAATGCTCCCCAACAAACCTCTGAGGCCTTCACAGAGCGGCTGGGTTTATACTGAGATGTAATGACACACAGGTGGACTCCCTTTACTAATAAAGTGACTTCTGGGGGGTAGTTTGGGGAAAAGGAACTGAATACTAATGTATGCCATACGTAGGATACAATGTATGATTCATTTTGATCTGCTTTATTTTGTTCTATTGCTTAAAACCGACAAAATAATCTGAAGTTCGTGGTTGTGATGCAACAGAAAATGTGAAAATAGGTAAAAATATCCACTTTTGCGAGATTTTTCTGTGCTCTTATGAGCCTTCACGCTTGTACTCACTGCGCAGGTTGGACGCTCCTTGGTTGTGGACCATGCGAGGAGGCAGTGTGCTGTGGTAAGGTGGCGTGGTGCTGAACAGGATGTCGTTGGGCATGGCCTGATCGAGCATGGAGCTGTGCGAGCTGGCGTAGGACGAGGCCTTCCGGTTGCTGCACACGCTCTCGTCCGACAGGGTCCGGTAGAGCGATCGCCTCGGTGACAAACAGCCCGGCGCCAACGCCTGCAGGAGAACGAGAGGCGTTTTATAAACCCGAACGTAGTAATAAAAAGGGGAGAGAAAAAAAAGCGGAAGTAAACAATCCCTCCCAGGATGCACCGCTTCAATCCTTTGACTTTCCAGGGCACAGCGGGTTTACAGCAGCAGCCAGTTGGGTGGTTAAGGCAGCAACATCAGGGAGCTGTGTCAGGAATCAATTACAGCCTTTGCTCTCAGGAAAATGCGACTGATTGAGCCCAGCTGGAGAGTGTCTGACAGAGCGAGGAGACACAGGGGACAGGGCTGGTGGAGGTGGTGACAGAGGTCACTCCCCTGTGGCAACCAGTGGTCACTGAGCTTAATGTGTGAAGCCACAGACAGCAGAGAAGAAATCGTCAACAAGTTGGCCGAGACTCATTTAGGAGAGGACAGAAAAGACATCCCTGCTGCTGAAGAGCTGATTAGAAAGATTATACAGAAAGTATCCCATCAACAGGCCTTATAAAACATAAACATGGCGGTACCCATGCATATTAGGCAAACACCAGAGGCCTTAAAGGTGTTAAGGGGACTGGAAATTGACCATTTGTTCATATCCCCGTTTCTGCTGTAGATAGATAGATAGATAGATAGATAGATAGATAGATAGATAGATAGATAGATAGATAGATAGATAGATAGATAGATAGATAGATAGATAGATAGATAGATAGATAGATAGATAGATAGATAGATAGATAGATAGATAGATAGATAGATAGATAGATAGATAGATAAATAAGTTTGCATACAGCTTGAAAAATCACTCTAGAAATCACTCTAGAAATCACTCTAAACTGCTCGAAAACCGCTGACGGACAGATCATTTATATAATGCTGAATTAATTTTCTGTTGTGACACAAATGTCCAGTTGAGGGACATTTTCAAGATCTTTGAAATTGCATCGGTGAGAAGTCGTGCCACAGGTTGTAACGTGACTCATGATCAAAAGCAAAAAAAAAAAGAGCACTTCCAAAGGTAATTTTTCCTTCAGTATTTCCCAAAGTAGAGTTGATCGAATATTTTGAGGCCCAGACTTCAGCTGTACTTCAGTTTTTTCCCTGTTGGTCTACCCTAGTTCCTCCAAAATAGGTCAGCGTAAGAAGCCAGAAAACATGCCTTCCTCTGTACCCCTTAGAGTGGGCTCTTCGAGTGAAAACCCATGAAACTCGTTTTATTTTATCTGTTTCATGATATAGCTACTACGTCATTATTCCAGTATTATTTTCGTTGATGTTTTACTCTTTTCAGCTTTGTTTGAAGTTATGCCGCACTTATCCTGTCATTATAAAAGCACCAGCCACTCTTGCTTCTTGAAGAAGGGAACTAAAAGTAGGTGAAATTTTCTTGAAATGAGTGTATTTTTCCTTGATTTGAGGACCTAAATAAGACTATTTGCCAATGGAATAAGAAGTTTGCACTTAAAATAGGAACAATTCTTCTCCATCTTCTTATATCAAGTGCAGGATATCTAATTATCTTATTTTAGGGGTAAAAATACTCATTCAATTGGCAAATAGTGTATTTTTCCTTGATTTGAGGAGCTAAATAAGACTAATTTCAAGAAATGTTTTCTTACTTTTAGTTCCCTTTTTGCAGTGTGTATCTACTTCTTGCTCCACGTGCTGCAATGTTGGATTTTCACTTCTGAATGGAGATTGGGATAACCTTTGACGATTCCAGGTAGATCACAGCACGTTATGCAGAAGCTGCGTGGCCAACAGTCCAGGAGGGAGCCAGCTGGCAGAGCTGACCCAGTGAGGATGCGAGGAATACGGCGTGCACAACTCAGAGCTGACCTGAATGCACCAACACCATTACTGCGTTTCCATGCAACCTTTTATCCTTCGGTTAACAAGTTAAATTAATCACAGCTTTACGTAGACGTGACGCGTGTGCAGCTACATGGAAGAGAGGGCTGTGTTTTTGGTTTTGACCGGTTTTATAACAAGGTCTCTGAACCAGGTGGCTAACTTTGTTGCGCGCAATGACGAAGCATTGAGTCTGCTCTGAAACCTATATCCTGATGTTGTGGTGAACATCAGAGCAAAAACTTTAAACAGTTATGGCAGTAATAGAGACAGTCTTTAAAAAGTCACTAAACTTTAGTAGCTTGTTTTTCTACCTTTCAGCCTTTTGTCAAATGAGATTATCTGGATCCTTGAGGACCGCTCTGCTAACTAGGATTGCAGGTTTGTTACCAAAAATACTAAATATTAAAATTTTATTAAAATATTGTTCAACAAAGTATAAGCTCAGGGTGTTTATTATGTTTTAGACCTCTCACTGTAACATATATATAAAATCAATCTTTATTTGTCATTGAAACATACATTTCTATTGAAATCCATCCTCTGTATTTAACCCATCTCTTAGGGAGCAGCGGACTGCTACTGTGTGGCGCCCGGAAAGCAGTCTGGGAATGAGGGTCTTGCTCAGTGACCCATAGTGACAATCTGTGGGATTTGAACCCAGAACATAGCAGCCTCTCCAGGATGCAAGCACCTAACTCTCAATCCATTAGGCCCCCACTCTCCCTCTGTATTTCCAGTTAAACCATACAGGATATTAAAGGGGAAATATGCAAAATCCACTTTCCTAGCTCCTAAAAAACATTTTGTTTTGCACTTAAAGTCTCTAGGAGTGCAGACAATTCTACTTTAGTCACTTCAGGAGCTGCACAGATATCTTTCTAGTCTGTTTGGACTTTTAAGCATTCAGTTTTCTCTTCCCTATTACGTTTTTTTAAACAATAACGTCACAGTATTTGCTGCGGAGCTGCTAAATAAGATCATGGACTTCCAGGTAACCAAGTTCACAAATCAGCCATTTGTGAAAATGGGATTTTGTGGTCTAAGATCAACAATGCCAAAGCAACAAATGGTAAATAAAATGAGCTTATATGGCGCTTTTCCAGTCATACTGGCCACTTAAAGCGCTTTACACTGTAGCCACATTCACCCAGTCGCACTCACTGACACGCACACATTCATACACCTATTCACAGATCGGTAGGCAACTTGAGGTTAAGTGCCTTGCCCAGGGGCACATCGACAAGGGGTAGCTGGAATCTACCCATTGAGCCACAGTCGCCCACAACAAGCGGATAAGTGAAAATGTTTGGTTGTTGGGAATATTAATCCACACAATTCATTACACCGACCCCCAGGATACTACAAAAATGGCCGACCGGGGTGGAGGGGAACGCCCTGTGACCTGGAGGGGGTGGGGTGTGAAAGCGCCTCCTTTGCATTTATGGAATTCAGACCAAAGCATTGCAGTTCCACTTTATATAGACCAGGGCCGGATTATCCATAAGGGCCATTGGGCCGGTGCCCAGGGCCACCAACCATGGGGGGGGGGGGGGGGGGGTGGCACCACATGACACATGCTTTAAAAATATATTTTTCATAAATTGTTATATTATTTACTTGAAATTGTTGAAAGACCATGCATTATTCGTTTTGTGAACACTGATGTCACAATAATATTAAATGATAAATAAATCAAGATTTTTTTTTATTTCAACATTTTAAAATGAGATATTTGAGTATTGCTCACTGCTCATATGCCTACATGTAGTTGTGTAAGTTAGTAAATAGTAAATTACATTACAGAAATCCCCTTGATTATGTCTGATGTTTTTGACCGGAGGGCAGCACGGGTAAGGGGGGGGGGCTTTGAGGTATAGTGCCCAGGGGCACCACATTGTCTTAATACGGGCCTGATATAGACCACAACTGAATGACCTAAATGTGAGATGGAACATTTTAAAAGCATATGTCCCCTTTAAAGGCAAAAAAAGATAGAAAGGTAGAAACTACCTCACATTCTTCTAGACAAGAAGCACAATTTTGCTGGATTGTATATTTTTATTGTTCATAAGTCAAGGAGACTGAATTCAGCTGCAGTAACTGATTCATGAAGTGGAAATGGAGCCAAACAAATCAGCATAACGAACATTCTGGATCAGCTGGCGTATCTTGAATTCATCAGGGCTGTCTGGAGAACAAGCCAGGTTAGCTGTCCATCTATCTCTGTGTGTAACAGAGTAAACACGTGAGTAAGTGCTTTAGATTAACCATTACAGCTTACAGCATGGGGCCCGACATCATGGTCACCGCTGACCTCCTTCTTCCACATTGATCGGTGATTATTTCAATGCTTTATTGCTGGTCAATGCACGTCATATAATGGATGCAATAGAAAGGATAAAGCACGTGCTGTCAGGTCAGCCACTGTATCCACAGGCAGTTACGTTTGAAATCCTTTGCAGTTAGTGGTTTGGTAATAAAACCTAGGGCCGTTTGGCACAATAGCCGACGTCTTCAGATGGAAACATGCCACTGCAACGGTCAAAACGTGGTTATGCAAACTCTTCATTGGTGGGGGAAATTAGCACCCTCCCAGCATACAGAGCGACACGGCAGCGAGCACGGCGGCGAGACTACGGCAGTGTTTCATGACTGTGGTCAGAGCTGTGACAGAGGATCTCCTGTTTAAACACGCAGAACCACAACGACCGATCCCATCCATCACTGTCCCATTCAGTTTACGTAAATACAGCAGGGGTGACATCAAAAGCAGCCGCAAATGATACACGGAGCAGCTGCACAGATGAGTAAATAATCCGCCTTTTGCTTCCCAGCTGTAACCCACAATACGCTGCTATCTCCGCAAGCCAACACCCAGCCATCTCCATTTCAAAGACAGATCCCCCCCCACAGGTCCCACAGTGGGAATTTAACAAACATCCAGTCTGTCTTTAAAGCAGAGAGACGCTCATGCCTCCTTTAACCTAACACACTTTTCTCATATTGAAAGTTTACAAGATAAAAACCCCCACAAGGTTTTCACACATCAGAACAACTTTGAACGGAGATTTTCTTCTCTCTTATGTATGAAGCAGAAAACAACACAAAATTAGAGCTTCAATAAATAGGAACCGCTTTCAAAGGCCGTGCTATGTTCTACGTATCTGAACTCATAACAGCACTGCCAGACTAAAACTTAACAATCATAGTATGATGTTGTGTAACTGTGTAACGAAACTTGCCTTTTGGGGGGGGGGGGGGTTAGATGATATACCAACATCAAGTAGTGAAACACTATGAAGTGGTAGGGAAATAATAGAGGGATTTAAAATCTTTTAGAATCAAAAATATTAGAGGCGTGGTGTACATTTGTATTCAGCCAACTTGAGTCAATAACTTGTAGAATCAACTTCCACTGCAGTCACAGCAGTAAATCCTTTAGGCTGTGTCTATCCCAGCGTTGCTTCACATCTACATACTGACATTTTGGCCCTTTCTGCTACTTAAAACAGCTGAAGCTCTGTCAAAATGTATGGGAAGTGCTTGTGAACATCAATTTCCAAGTCCTGTCACAGATTCTCAGTTTGATTTACGCCTGGACTTTGACTGGGCCATTCTAATACATTAATATACTTTGATCTAACATTATTTGTAGCTCTGGCAGCGTGTTTAGGGATTCCTATTTTTGCTTGAAGGTGAGCCTCTGTCGTAACCTCGGGTCCTTTTTTCATCCCAAAAGCATGCGGTGCCACCATCGTATTTTATTGTGGGGAATCTGCTTTTACTGTAATGTGTTGGATTTTAGCCACACTCATTTTTGCAAAAAGTTAAATTATGTTCTCTCCTCATCATTGAAAACGGCTTCCATCTTGCCAAACTTCCACGAAACATGTGGCCTGCACTACTGAGAGTTGTCTCCTGACATACGCTCCACCCCTGAGCTCTGCAGCTCCCCCAAAGTTACCACAAGCTTTTATGTTGTGCCATACTTTTTACATTTCTGTATGGTGGAAGGCAGAGGGCTCTGTAGGATGTCTCTAGATTGGGATACTGTTTCCTAATCTAATCCTACTTTAAACCTCTCCATAACCTTATCCCTGACCTTTCTGCAGTATTCCCGGGTTTTTATGATGCTGGTTGTTCACTAATGTTCCCTAACAAACAGCTGGATTCATAAAGAGGTTAAATGACCAGATGTTCACCAACTTGGTGATGTCTAATGTAAGGACTTGCTTTGAATTTTATTTAGCAGTATCAGAATAAAGGAAGCTGAAAACCATATATTCTTTCCACTTCGCAATTATGATTTTAGACTTCCTTTATTGTCATTCTGTATGCACAGAGTGCATACAGAACGAAATTTCGTTTTCAAACAGCTCAGAAAAATTGCAGTAACTCTACAAGATACGTTGCTGTGAAATTACAGTACAGGATCAAAATGCAGTGATAAATTGCAGTAATTTACAGGAGAAATTTTATCTATCAGATAAAAACAATATAAATACACTGCAGTTTTTGAGTGCAACATAAGATAAAAAAAAGAAAAAAAAAAAACTCAGGGTGTATGAATACTTTTGAAAGGTAAATTTGCTTTATCTTTGAACTGATCAGTTATTAAAGGATCACGGGTTAGATCTTTGCACTTCTGTGTACAGCAGCGCCCTTATCAGCTGTGAGCCAGCTCCGACACGTCCACCGAGACGTTTTCCTGATTACCCTGACTGAAAACTCCCCGCAGCCCGCGCAGAACAAAGACGGCACCTAGCGCTGGCCCCTTCTTTGACGTGCCACTGGGGAGGATGTGTTGGGACAGCCACCTAATTCAGATGCTTTTCTTATGTTTTCCCACCGAAGTTTTGAAAAGAGGAAATGTTGTGGGAGACTAATTCTGCAAGCCGTCCCTTTCCTTTACGTCAGTCACACAATGGCCCGTCTGTCTGTCCGAGCGGACGCTGTGGCTGGCAAGGAAAGTCTCCGTGCACCTGCTCACCCGCACGAATAAAAAGACTGGCACTGGGTGAACTGTCAGAGGGCACAATGAGCTATGCTGCTTAGTCATTTGGAAACTTCCAGTAGAATATTTATAGCGTGAAATGACTGAACCTTGCATCCAACAATGTAATTTCCCTGATTTAAGTATTTTATGTACTCTCCGTGCAGCTCAAGCAAAGCTGCTGTCAGGCGAAGAGCAGTACGTCTTATTTGCACTGCAAAAATGGATCTAAAAATAAGTAAAATGTTCTTAAAGTTAGTGTATTTGTCCTTGATTTGAGCAGGTAAATAAGATTATTTGTCAGTGGAATGAGTATTTTGACCCCTAAAATAAGATAATTAGACATCCTGGACTTGAAATAAGATGATAGAGATGAGTTGTTCCTATTTCAAGTGCAAAAATCTTATTCCATTGGCAGATCATCTTATTAACCTGCTTAAATCAAGGACAAATGCACTAATTTTAAGAACATTTTACTTATTTTTAGTTCCGTTTTTGCAGTGTGGGATCATATGGATGTCTGTTAGGAATGCTTGGCATTGCCACCCATCGCCCACACCCACCACCACCACGATACTTCTCTCTCCTCCGTTGTTTTTCCGTGCGCTATGTTATCAGGCTGGAGGAGGCGATTACAACAAACAACCAGCTGGTCTTTGAATCAAACAATCAGCACCTGGCAGCGTCCTTTTGGGTCACCGGCTACTTCTCAGCTGGAAGCAACACACATTCAAATCAAGGTGTGTGTTTCTCTCATTACTGAAACCGTGTCAATGCCGCCCGGTTGCTTCGGAAGTGCAGCGCGTTTATTGAACAGTAAGCCAAAAGGGAAGGATGACCGTGAACAAACCTGCACACCGAACCGATTCATGCGAGGCACAATGCTTGCCTGTGCCAGAGGACGTCGCTGGCTTGCTTTTTTGTAAAAAGAAATGACCGGCATCCAAAAAAATTAACATATTCGGACGTCTCCGGGGTCGATGATGGACCCTGAGGGCAGAGGAACATCAAACATTCCCATCCTTAATACATGATATCCCAAGTGTGTAAACTTGGGCCCCTTTTTTGAATCAGATTAACCTTACATTGTGTAAGTCAGAGGTTACACAGGGATCAGCAGGGTGGAGGTCTATCAGCTGTGGAGCTCAGAAGCAGATTCAGCTGACAGGGAGCAGATGTTTGCTCCTACTTGGACGTGCTTCCCAGTAAGAGCTTGGGTCTGCCCTCGTGTTCTACAGTTATAGATTCTTATAATAGTAGCAGATTGTGTTGTCTCTCCGCAATATAGGCTGCAGGTGCATCCCAGTGAATTAAAGTATCATTAGAAAGCTATTTTATTTCAGTTCTTCACTTCAAAAAGTCAATCTTATACACAGATTCATTACAGTGATGTAATGAATTACACAAACCAAAACCTATGAAGGCACGTTAACTTATACAGACTTTGTAGTTCTAACAATAACCAGTCCAGTTGCTTGCTATCGTCTTCTTAAACAGAGTTGACATACTGGCGAGGATTTACACTATATATCTGATATTATTTGCTGTGAACAACAGAGGCGGAGATGCCCGAAGGCCTCTTATCCACATGGATCACCAAAAAGTCATGTGACTTACGAAAGGGTAAATGGTGCTACTTAGGCTGTATATTGACCTGAAAAATAATTGAACCTATCTCAAATTAAACTTATACTTAGAGGTCAAGATTTACGTGGTTCTGCTTTAATTTCTGTTAATTCTGATGACTATGTTTTATAGCCAATGAAAACCAAAACTTAAGTTTCCCAGAAAAGTATTATATTACTTTAGACCATTAAAAATAGATACTTTTATACAGAAATCTTGGCCCTCTTAAAGGTGTGTTCTGCACTAATACTCAATGCTTGGTTCAGGGCTCCTTTTCATTATTTACTGCATCAATCCAACATGATATGGGGGAAATTTCTCCACGTTATCAGTCACTGACATACTCCAAAAGAGTGGTAAGGCCCACAACCTGAATCAAACATGGAGAAGCAGCATTTAGTTCTTCCAAAAAAAGTAAAAAATAAAGCAACTGGACTTGTTTTTCATAGTTGAAGATGTTTCGCTTCCTCTCCAGGAAGCTTTCTCAATTCAAAAAGTCTGGAGTGATGTGGAGTACCAAGCTTTATACCACTGCCCAAACAAAGGCCTTGTAATGGCTTAGATAACATGCAAATTAAACCGAAACAGGTCCACCCCTTAGTAATGGGCGGTCGTTAAAGCCGTCAAGCCAGCAGATTGAACTGAAACTGGTCCACTCCTCTGTAACGAGGAGTCGTTAGGGTCGTTATTGGCCTGGCTTAAAGGAACAATGTTTTGATCACCCATATGATGGTGAGAATTGAGGTGATGATTGGGCGGAATTAATCCTATACTATTTGCTTTGTTTTTAACTTTTTTTGGAATGACCATGACCTGGATGACTGAGAATCTTCACCAGCAGCATTTAGTTCCTATGCTCCACTTATCTGGAACAAACTTCCAGAAAACTGTAAAAGTGCTGAAAGCCTGAGTTCCTTTAAATCCAGGTTAAAACCTTGTTTGTTTAGGATTGCCTTTTACTGTTCTAGTTAAACTGTTTTACTGAAACATCATTAGTTGAGGTTTGTAGTCCAACTGTTTTTAATGTTTGCTTTTAGTTTCCAGTTTCCCATGCTTTATTTTGTTTCAGTTTTTCTACATTTTATTCCAACTTGCTTTTATTCTGTTTTTATTTTCCTACATTTTGATCATATAAAGCACTTTGTGTTGTCTTAGTACTGAAATGTGCTATACAAATAAATGTCCCTTGCCTTGCCTTGTGTTAAGTCACTCCTGAACCAGAGACAATGTTAGAATCAGCTTAATCTAAGGAGAAAAAAGGCTGGACAGTTGCTCTGTGGTCCAATGTCTTATTTTATAGAAGAAGATTCATTATTTGTTCCGAGTATGGGAGTAGGGCAAAGAGACTCAGAGTTATAGTTGCTTGATGTTCAATGTGAAGTTTCCACAGCCAGTGTGTTTTTGGGCTGCCATGTCATTTGCTGGCGTTGGCCCACTGGGTTAATGACCTGTCTGCTGGGACATTTTACTATATGGAGAAGTAGCAGGCCACACCATGAAAACTACCAACACCTGCTTTGATGACCGTGTTATCACTGTGCTTGATTTGCCTGGCAAGCTGTCATTATCTAAACCTCATTGAGAAACGACGGAGGATTGTCAAGAGCAAATAGTGCGGATGAGCTGAAGGCTCCCAATAAGGCAACCTGCACTGCAAAAACGGAACTAAAAATAAGTAAAATATTCTTGAAATTAGTGTAATTGTCATTGATTTGAGCAGGTAAATAAGATTATCTGCCAATGGAATTAGTATGTTGACCCTTAAAATAAGATATTTAGATATTCTGCCCTCTAAATAAAAGGATGGAGATGAGTTGTTCCTATTTGAAATGCAACAATCTCATTCCATTGGCAAATCATCTTATTTACCTGCTTAAATCAAGGACAAATACACTCATTTCAAGAAAATCTTACTTATTTTTAGTTCTGTTTTTGCAGTGTGGGCTTCCTTAACACCTCGGCAGAACCACGGACTGATTGGCTCCACGCCATGCTGCAATGATGCAGGAATCCTCATTAAATCACCAAACACCGAGTGCATATATTGTACTTTGTGACGTGTGTCAGTGTTTTTAAATCCTCTTTTGCTTAATGAGTGTTTGTAGTACAGGTTTCACTTTCTGATCTTAATTCAGATGGCCTTCATAAGCATCAATCAGCCAATCAGCTCAGTGGCCTCACCTTGCGACTCCTGTCTTCTCCTGGCGGGCTGTCGGGCAGCAGCAGCTTACGAAATTCTTCTTTTGACAGCCTCTGCAGGGATTTTCCGTCGCACTCTGCCGTCTGGAGCCGGCACGCCGCCGCCTCCTCTGCATACAGCTGCCTGCGAATCATATAAAGGACAAAGAAGACCAGCTTTCACATCTAGGGATACTACCGCCACATCCTGAGAGGGAGGGCCCGGCTACTTTCTGGAATACCGGCCGAACAAAGAAAAGGCGGTCCAAGTGAAGGATTCATTCGCACATGCCAACATCAGGAATCTCCATGCTAGTCAGTTACATATGGGGCAGCGGGGGAGGAGGGAAGCCAGAGAGAGAGAGAGGGGGGGGGGGTTATTTCCAGTACCACCTTGTCCAATATTACTGTGCCAAATC
This sequence comes from Fundulus heteroclitus, assembly GCF_011125445.2. Taxonomy (NCBI): domain Eukaryota; kingdom Metazoa; phylum Chordata; class Actinopteri; order Cyprinodontiformes; family Fundulidae; genus Fundulus; species Fundulus heteroclitus. The sequence goes on along the minus strand of NC_046382.1, from coordinate 14,712,368 downwards.
CATGAATAAAGAGACTGCGACGAGTGCAGCCAAGCACTGTGAGGGGTAGGAACAAAACCAAAGCACTTTGAACAAGGAGTATCACAGACCAGGGGAGTGCTCAACACAGCAACAACAAGGGGGAGACACAAAAGCTGTTATGCGGGGATTGGAGGAGGATTCACGCGAGGTGACATGTTGTCTTGGAACCGGTTGTCAGCAGGTTTTGTTTGAAAACATCTAAATGATTCTGATTGTGAGAGTGTCGGGTGTTAAGAGAGGAGGGTACAAGGCAACGGAGGATGCGAACAACCTGGCGCTCGTGAAGCCGTGTTGCTGTTAGAGGCGCTGCTTTAAATGAGCAGCCTGTGCACAACACTCTGAGGACTGCTGGCAGGGTGTTAGATGGCCACGGGGGTTATTGGTTAGACGGCTAGACGTTGGGACAGGCCGGCTGCGACGGCTACCGAGAGACGCACCGCTTTATGTACTGCTGGAATGGTCTTTATGCGCATTCTCACATCTATTTCACGTGACAACCATAAATCTCAGTCTGCTGAATATTTAGGTGTTACTTGGATTTTATTTGATATCCAGTTGTCAAATGGAAAGAAAAAGGCATATAGTTTTTAAAATGTATTCATAAATAACATTCTGAAAAGTGTGTGCGTATGTATTCAGCCTCCCTGGGACAATCAGCAATACAAGCTGCACGTATTTTGGAGTGTCTCTGCATCAGCATCTGACATTTTTTTGCTCTTTCTTCTTTCCATAACAGCTTGGGCTCTTTTCAGAAAGCATGAATAATAATACTAATCATATAATCATAATAATAATCCAAGTCTTTTCACAGATTTTTGTTTGGATTTAAGTCTGGACTTTGATTAGGCCATTCTAACACATGAATACACGTTGCTCTAAATCACTCCATTGTAGCTCTGGGTGTATATTTAGAGTCATTATCCTACTGGATTGTAACCCTCTGCCCTAGTCTGAAGTATATTTCACCCTCTAACATGTTTTCTTCCTGGGAAAAAAAGCATCCCCAAAGCCTGATGCTGCTAGCACCAGAGCAGTGATGGCGTGCTTTAGGTAATGTGCAACATTTGTTTCCGCCACATGTAGCGCTTTGCTTGTAAACCAGAAAGTGTCTGACCAGAGCAGCTTCTTTCACATTTTACTGCATTCCTTACGTAACTTGTCACAAACGTTGAGCATGACTTCTCATGGCTTTCTTTCAGAAATGGCTTTCTTCGTGCTACTCTTCCAATGAGGTCAGATTTGTTTGAGTGCACAACTAATACTAGTTGTCCTATTGATAGACTGTCAATCTACTGTATGTTGCTCCTCCAGAGTTAGCGTGGACCTCTTGGCAGCTTCTCTAATTAATGCTTTCCTTGCCCGGCCTTCAAGATTAGACCAACGACCATGTTTTAGTAGGTTTACAGTTAAGCTAAACCCCTTTCAGCTTTGCAAAATGGACAACAAACAGTTCTGGGAGAAGCTAAAAGCTGGTGATGTTTTCTAATCTACCTTGCTTTAAACTTTTCCACAACCTCTCACTGACCTCGATGCTGACAGTCATGGAGCTCCTTGTTCACTATCGTTTTCTAGTAAACCTCTGGGTCCTTCACAAAACATCTGGATTTATTCTGAGGTCACACAGTAAACAAAGATATACTTTGCTTACTAATTTGTGAACTTTTAAAAAAGTGTTGATCAGATTTTATTTTAGGCACCAGAGTAAAAGGGGTCTGAAATAGAAATGCACATCACACTTTTCAGCTTTTTTTACTAGAAACATGTACAGTATCTTTTCCTTTCCACTTCACACTACAATTATGCACAACAGTATGTTGGTCTAGCACATAGAAGCCCCCACAAATTACATTTGTGGTTGTAATGTGATAAAATAGTGAGGAAAAAACAAAACATGTTTGAGCGGTAAGAACACCTAAAAAGCATAGTGTTGAGTGTTAGGTTACTATGAGCATGGCAACCACACATGCTAAAAGCATGCTGAGACGCTCAGCTACTCTTAAACCAGCATCACTGGCTACATTTTGCTGAAATAGTTGTTTAATTGTTAATTTCCTCCGGCTAAACTGTTGTTAGAGTGGGAGTTGGGTTGTACAGAAAGAAACAGCGGAAAAGCCACAGCTACTGATACAGACGTGGTCGCCCCTTGAATGTGTCACACGTTGACAGGACCGGCACTTAAGACCGGCCGTGACATTCAAGTGGCATGACGGTCCAGGACAAACAGGGCGGGGGGGCGGGGGGGTTGGGACAGTGTGCAGGGGGAGCAGGCTGGGTCAGGCTGGGGCCACGGGGGTTCGACTGTAACCGTGTACCTGGAGCGCACAGACAGCAGTTTGAGTAGGAAGGCTAACAAGCTCTCCGCTCCTCTGAAAACAAGAAGCAGAAGCGAGAAAGAAGCAGCGTGGGATTAGACGCATTAAAACAGATCCTGTATATCATACAGTGTTAGGTTAAATGGGGAAAAAAAAAACTTCACAAAGGGGGAAGAGAAACTTCATTTTGTTAAAGCAATATCGGGCAAGTAATATTAGGCCCATTTATCACGAGACGCTGTTATGTAAGGAGAAATAAAACGGCAGGAATATATAAACAAGCAACGGGGAGGCTAAATGAATTACGGAGCTTTTTCATAAGTCGGCAGAAGACGACTTCGGCGCCGGCGATCAATCACAGAGCAAATTTCACAACTTCAATTTGATTACTCGGAAGCTGAAGCTGGGGGTTTCGGCGAGGGCAGATCTCACTTTCGCTCTTCCGAAACATGCCCAGAGCTGACTCTAACACCCTCAAACGAGTACTTACATACATCTAAACGTCCCTGTAGCGGGCCATTTAATTATCGGGGAGACGGTGTCAGCCAGTCATCCTCCTACTTCATCTATAAAGAAAGAGAACTTTCTGAACTTTCCTAAACGACTGCGCTCGTTTCTCTGCCCGGGCGACAGCTCTAGTGGCTGCGCTGTGGATGGTGTGACAGATCGTTGCTTGGCTCCCAACAGAGAGGCTGATCAGTCAGAAGCCCAGCAAACCCAATCCACAGGGACCTGACATCAGACGAATGATCAATAACGACATGTGACATGTGTCAAGTGTATTATGTCAGCGGCTTCATTGAGCTTATTTATTTTGTGCCTGTCGGCTTCAATCAGGGCCGGTTTATAAACTCTGGGTGGGCCAGACAATGCAGCGAGTCTGAAAGGAGAACGCTCCAACAGCACGCTTCACACCTGGTGCTAGCAGGCAGAAATAATCACAGGCACTGAGCCTTAAATACCAAAGTTCACACCTGGTATTGAACAACCCTTCAGAGCACCTTGACTCGCTCTTAGGCCTCGTGTGCGAAGAGAACCTAGTTTTCTTACTCTCAGCCAGTGCATGAAAATGTACAAGAAATAGGCATGGGCCGATATGAAAACCAAAACAATACCACGGGTTAACAATATCATGATATTAACAGCAAGATTTAAGACAAAAATGTATCTGATGAGCTATTTGCTTTAATTTAGAACTGACTGACAACCAGCTTGTAACTTGCTGGCTGTAGTTTTAAATCAGCGTTACTTTAAAAACAGGGCGATTGCTCAAATTGTTTGGGTGTTTAAGTTTCCATGCCTTGCCTATTTTCTATAAGGATAAGAAAAACACTGTTGTCTTCTTGTTGTACAGCAACAAGTGGCGTACAGGCGACAATGCATTAATTTATGCTCCTGTTTTGTTTTTTTTTGTTAGCGAACTTAAAGCCTTATGAATGGTATTATGGATCATTTTAGAGATTTTGAAAATGCAACATTGTGAAATCTCAGTACACCATAATACCATTAATCTGCAAATGCCGTAATAAAACAGTTTAAGTTAGAGACGCACTGAGAAATCAGCTGCTGACCGGAATTGCAGGAACTGTCGCATCGAATCAAATGCACCATAACCAAGAGCTAACGGGTCATGCTAACAGCACCGCTCTTTGGTGTGGATGTTGTTACAGACGGAACAAGGTTAGCCATTCTCACTATCCATGATGTGTATCAACGACGGAGTCGACTGCATGATTTAAGGTGTTGAACGCTATTAAAAAGAAACTGTATATTCTACAGTGTTGTTTTTACTATTCATTTAGGCTACTATAAAATAAAAATACCAGCATATAATGGCCATTGTGCTCCTTTTGTATTTTATGGTTTTACTACTTTTTGGGCCAACTATGTCAATTTGTGCCTGCCTTGTTGACATTTTACAGACTTCTCCAAAGGGGAGCTTTATTTACTTTTTGGGTTTCAAGCCTCTTAAATAACACGCTGTATTTGGAAATATTATCAAGCTTTTGGAAATTTCAAAGGAATGGCAAGGATCTGCATTCCTTACAGGCAGAGACTCAAGCTCACAGTCAGTAAAGCCGAACATGCTAATCGCTAAAATAAAACGCTAAAGATTTATTTTAGTCTTTGAATAAATATCCTGAATGCTTTTAATTCCAGTTGTTGCAGAGGAATTGGTTGAAATCGTCACTGCCGGAAAGCAAAACTGGCCACATTTCTGTGATCAAAGGTTACATCTCTAATCAAGCACTGCCGACTAAAGCGTCTTCGCATTTAAGCACATCAGATATTAAAAAAGCCCACTGCTGACAAAGGCAGTATTAAAAAGAAGAGTTATTTAGATATGCATAAAGAAAGAAAAATATAAGTCGTGTAAAAGAGATGTCAAAGAAAACAAATTTTGCTGTTTCTGCATCGTCGTCCTCATTTTTGGATGAGCTCATTGGTTGACTCTCTGGACCTTCCTCTGTCTCTCACACACACTCACCCACACTCTGATATGTTGGGAGGTCCCTCAGTGCAGTGGGCAGCATCACCATCACCATCAGCATCAGCATCAGCATCAGCATCAGCTGTCTTCAGGCTCACTGGGAGCTTGCAGCTGGACTGTGTGCGTGTCTGTCCACAGGCCTCGGAGCTGGGACCCGGCTCTGGGCCTGTGCTGCTCGTCTGGGGGATGGTGTACACCTTGGAGGAGTCAGCGGACATACAGTACCTGGCACCGCGGGCGAGGGGACTGCCAGAGTGGTGTGAGCCACTGATCAGACAGCAAAAAAAAAATAAAGCATAACGTAACTCAAACGTGAACAAAACAATGAATGAAAAAAAAAAAAAAAAAAAAAAACAACACAGAAAGGTAAACAAAAGTAATGATGATAATAATAATGATAGTAGTAACAGAAAGAAGCGTTAGCAATAAAAAAAGGTGTGGCTGCTGGCGACACGAGCGAGGCAGATGTGTAGATATGACCCTATTGGGTGATTTCTTATTAGCCCAGAATGGTTCCTGAATGGTCAGCATTGCATTTTGGCTAAGATGACATAATCCTCTGTAAATCAAAAATGCCCCCCCCCCCCCCCCATCTACCTCCCCTTTAACCCACTTTCATCAGACGACTCTGCCCCGGTCTGTCACGCGCGCATTCCTGCTGAACTTTGTCCTTTCAATATTTCATCAAATATCAAACGACAGAGCACATTTATGGTTCAGTGCATTCAACCACAAAGAGGTATTTCCTCCTCTTGCTCTCGGTGCGACGCAGAGGTTTCCTCAGACATCTGCTGCTGCTGCCGTGTGACCCCTTGCTGATTTACGGGTCTCCAAGCACGGCGAGTAAAAGCAACTTACCCGCTGCTACGTATGCGGGCAACTGTTTCTAATCATGTTATTTGGGGGGGAATTCAGCCTTGAAATTAAGATTGCTTGGTCAAAGTAATGAGTCGTTTGCTGACAGGAATACTACTCCGGCAACAGCTTAGTTATGCCGTTACAAAATCTAATCATTGTGAGTAGGAGTGGTCAAAAAAACTTCCCAACTTCTGATGACTGCCTTTGCTTTGGGGATATGCATTAAATAAGAGCGATGCAGAAATAAGCTGCCGTCGTTCTCAGAAACCCACATTTGGCGGAGGTTTTTCCCCTCTGTTAATTTTCCCTTTTTATCGATGGCCGGCAGCTTGGATTTAATGTCTCTTGGCTGCTAAGTACTTTAATCACGAATAATAAAAGGAGACAGTAATGAACTGCACAACGTCGTCAACTTCGCAGCTTTAAAAACATCAAATAAGTAAAGAAATGATGGGAAAATGCCCCTGTCACTTCTGTTTATTGGTAATGCTGAACGCTCATTAAACGTGTGCGACAACCTGAGTGTTTCCAGCCTTTTATTTCCGAGGCACGCCGAGGAATCTCCGCCTCTCTCGACTGGATGTAATTACGGCCAAGGAATCGCAAACGTTTCATTTGCTTTCTGTTACCGACTAGGCACAATTCATGCAGTGCTGTAAAAAAAAAAAAAAATTTGCTCCTTTTCAGATTTATTCAGCTTTTTTGTTTGTCACTCTTTCAGATCATCCAAAATACATTTTAATATTAGACAAAGACGACTTCAGTAAATACAAAAAGCAGCTTTTAAAAAGGTATGATTTTATTTATTAAGGGGTTATAAAAAATAAATGTAACCAGCCTGTAAACCTGACCTAAAAGGCTCATTGCAAGTTATCTCAAACGCTTGATGCCGGTTGGCGCAGTTGCTGCAGCTAAGGGCGGCACAACCAGTTATTACAGGTTTATTACAGGTCACAATTTATTTATCAAGAAGGGCCGTGCAGGTTTAAAAAGCATTTTCCTCTGGATAGATTAGAAACAACCTTTGTCCAATATTGCTTTTATTTAAATGCTCATTTGAATGTACAAAAACAAACCTTAACATAAAGGGTAGGCATCATTGTATTTGTCAAGGCAAATGTTCTTTTATCCTTACGTCTACATCGCATGCAGGTATGACCACTTCTGATTAATTTCAAACCAGTCAAACATCGGAGCAGCATTTTAATCATTGCAAAGCGTGAATGTCTGCAATTATTTATGACACCCCCCTCCTCCTCCCTCCTATTTCTTTATGAACCACCGTCTACTGATGAGAACTGGGATCACACAAGTCCCCCCGCTCCCCGTGTTGCTTCAGGCTGAGAGGAGCTAGCGTCGCTGGCTTGACTGCAGCTGGATGAGCCGGTTGGTAGATCAGCAGACAGTGAGCACGAGCAGGTGAGGAGAAGGTCAGTGAGCAGACACAGACCATTAGTTGTGCACGATTCTCCGTGTACATGTGTGCGTCTGACAGGACAGATCCAGTATCGGGCTCAATAGTTTGGCACTAGTGCTGTTTGCGCGCGCGCGCCGATACGTATTCCAGCACAGTGGATTTCGCTGTGAGCGATGTACCAGAACAAAAGGTGTGAATTTCCAACGCACCCAAACGAGTTCAGTGACCCAGCAAGGATTGAGCAAACACAGAGCAAAGTAATTATGTATAGAGATGAAAACGTATCACAGAGCAACCGCTGAATCTTTGTTTCTCTTTTCTTTTTATAGAAGGTAGACCTGGTGCCCCTGTGTATGGCTGTGCCTCTTTAGCTGGACAATATCCATTTAAGACGCTGTTGCTGTTATTTACTTTGTGCATCCTTTGTTTTTCTTTCCAAAAGGAAGCACTCCTGGCTCAGTGCTTCTGCGTCTCTTTCCTGAACTTAGTCAGTCGTGATGCCAAAATGGACAAAACCGATGAAGGAACTGCTTCCTTAAGTTTAAGCTCTGTCGAATTCTTTCCATAGGAAGCAAACCCTGGCTCAGTGGTTTTGGGCTTAGCTATGAGCTTATTTCCCTCAATGAAGTCATTGACGGGGTGCTTGCTCCTATTAGCTCAGTGTACTCCGTTTTTCAGTCCTATAAAAAGGTACCCCTGGCTCAGTAATTCTGTGAGTGGAAGAAACTCCTCCCTGGAAGAGGCCTTTGACTAGGCTATCGCTGCCATTTTCTTTTCCATAGAAAGTAGTCCCTGCTTGGGAAGTCTGTGTTGAAATACTACCTGAACAAAGCCACTGATGTAGTTATTGCTGCAATTACGTCCGTGTATCCCTGGGTCTTAGGATAGAAAGAGCACCGATTCTTTCCGCTGCAAACTCACTGCAAAAATTGATCTAAAAATAAGTAAAAAGTTCTTAAAGTCAGTGTATTTATCCTTGATTTGAGCAGGTAAATAAGATTATCTGCCAATGGAATGAGTATTTTGACCCCTAAAATAAGATAATTAGACATCCTGCACTTGAAATAAGATAATGGAGATGAATTGTTCCTATTTTAAGTGCAAAAATATTATTCCATTGTCAAATAGTCTTATTTACCTGCTCAAATCAAGGAAAAATGCACTAATTTTAAGAACATATTACTTATTTCTAGTTCTGTTTTTGCAGTGCAGATGCTAAATCAGAATAAGGGATTGCTGAAGAGAGTCAACAGCCCTAAACAGCCTGATTCTGTTAGATAACGTTTTACTAAACAGCATTCATAGATTTAAATTTAGATCAAATCAGACTGATTGGATCTTAATCGTACAACTTCTCTGGGTTGAAAAATCACGTTTGATGCTAAAAAACAAACAAAGTTTGGCTGCCGTTAGGAAGAAATAAAAAAAAAAAAACATTAGCCTTTATCTGTACTGTACCTTGAATGAGAGGAAATCTCGCTGAGGTCTCCAATGCTGCCCTCCGTCACGTGGCCAGACATGATGGCCGAAGCGAAGCCTTGCTGCGAGTACAATTTCCCATGATCCTCCTCGGTCATTTCGTCCTCGTGGTGCTCAGAGACCCAAGGGTGCCCGTGTTCCCCGACCCTGCCCTGCAGCAGCACCCGGGCTCCGGGGGGCATGCACGGATTGGTGTCTATGCCGCTGTCCGTGGAGGCCCCTTTGATGTAGGTGAGGCCCAGCATCTCTGGGTCCATCAGGTCTCCGGAGCCGAAGTGCTTGTCGTCACTGTTGCTGGAGGCGTTGCTTGAAAGAGTATTGCTACTTGAATGGCTTGAGTTTTTATCGCCGGTCTGGTAGAGAGCGGGGAAAAGGGGCAAGAGGGGTGAAAAAATTTATGAAACTGGGTTAGATAACTGCAGATGGTTCTCAAAGTCGTTTTAATGTGCTTGCAGGTGTGGAAAGTGAAAGGAAACCCGAGTCGACTGCTCTCCTAGTTCTCAGCAAAGTTTCATATTGACGTGTTGGCCGTCTTCTCACAATGATACCGCCAACTGTATTACATTAGCTCTCGCATCTGTCTAAACAATTTTTGGAAGCTCCCTATAAACATCGGAGGTTTCCACCAGATTTTTCACCTTCAGCCTCACTATGAAAGAGAAAACACTGTATTTCATCAACTTCTCGGTAGCATGAGATAATGCATGCCACCGGGTTTTCCCCGCTGCACATGCCAATTTTAATCTGGTGCAGTGCTCTCATATCTCTGGGAGTGCAGAGTAGAGATTACTCTGACCTGATCACACCGAGGCTCTCAAGACCGCAGAGTTTTTTTTCTTTTTTTTTCTTTAGTTACACTAGAACTACTGTAAAACGGCTATAAGTCGTATGTGCCTCTGTTCTTGCTTTTTTATCCTGCTTCCTATAACTAATTGCTCTACCATGGCTTGTCTTTAACAGTGTAACAAAGGACAATTTGCATTTGAACTGCAGCCTAAAAATATACAACGTCTCCCTATTCTTCCAGGATAAAGCCTGTATATGTAATCTGGAAGTGTGGGCGCTCCTTCCCAGCTGAGACCCCCGTTGTGCAGAGAGCGTAGCATTGAGCCGTCTCAACCTGCACACAGTCTGAGCATGGCACATTTTTTTTTTTTTCTGTCAGGCTACTTGCTGACCTCCTTTTTTCTGTTGCAACCAGACCAGTGACAGGATATAGTGACAATAACAGTCAAAAGTGATGAAAAGCTAAAAAAAAACTACTCAGCCTGCTGGTGTCATTGCCATTTGACCTGTGTAATCAATGTAAAATAAAACCACACAGGTGCATGAAAGCACATCATCGTTGTTAAGCTGCCACTGCTGCTACCAGGTTCCTCCATGTTTCACCAAAGACATTTGTATGTTGACACCCCAGTGAAGTGGGGAACTAGCACGCTCCATTATTATGAGCATACTGTGTTTTTGATCCGCCCCAGGGACGTGCAACCATCCCCATTTTACATAATTTTCTAAGATTGAGGTGAGATCTTAATCTGGTGTGAAGGGAGCCCAACAAATAACCAAATTAAACTCAGTGAAATTAGATACTTGTGCATTCTTGTGGATGGATAGGATGCACCTGATATACTTTGTTTTTTTCATGCTATACTCAACATATTTAAATCATGGACGCAACTTCAATCAAATCAAATCAAAAGCAGTTGAAAAAATGAGCTCTGTGCATTAGGGCAAATGGTGCCAAGAGGAAGGTTTATTTATTCTTTTTTTTTTAGCCTGGGTTAACGGAAGCATAGCTTAAAGCATCGGCCGGCAGAAAGGCGCAGTTACTAGGATTTGCCAGCCATGACATTTGAAATGGAAGAAAAAAAATTGTTATTGATGTTGAGCAAAAAAACTGAACACTGAAGAAAAAAAAAGAATTTAGAAAAAAAAAATCAAAAAAAGGGACTAAAGCTGATAAAATACTTACAATTTTATTAAAATCTGCCTTAGAAAATGTGAGCTGGCCAGAAATGGTGAAGGGACGAGGCACCTGATTGCTTGTTGATGAAGGATATGTGACAACTGGAAAGACTGAGAGAATAGCAGTCCAGCCTAGCTGTCTTATCTGGCTCTTTATGCAATAGATCAGTTAGATGTAGCAGATCCTGACTGTGAAAGGAATACGAGGATGTTTTATCGACAAGGAGAGGATGTGTTCTGGATCTCTGAGTCTAAAGAATGTGTGTTATTTCTAATCGGCTGCATAGCCAAATGTGGTCACCACTAATCGGCTGATCAGACCCTCTTGAATGCTCTTTCTCAGTGAAGATGGCAACTTTTAAGGTAGCTGCGCTCTAAAACTCAGACAGAAAAAAAGTTGTGGTAGTAGTTTGTAGAGTAGAATTGGTCATTCATGTGTGCTTACGTCTGTTGTCTTTTTTTAAATTTATAATTGATTAAATTAGGAAAGAGTTTAATAATCCTTGACTGAAGTATGAGCCTTTTAATTGTACTAAATTAATCTTAACTGGGAAAAATGCATCAGATTTCCTTGTTTCTTTAGATTTGTAATGTAAATTGTTTGATGGGATAGGTAAAGAATTCATCCTTCAGACCAGATTTTTGAGACAGATTATATATATAAGACCAATTAGATGTGTACATTGGTACATTTTAACACAGCCTATCACTTTCCCAAAAAACAAATAATGTCCAAAATTGGATTAAATGTCATCTTGAGTCAATCTAAATGATTGCAGAGATGATATTCACCCTGGAAAGCTTGTTTGGAGAGTCCTTTCCTCCTTCTCGTTGCTTCAGAGGATTCAAAATCTTCGTTGAGGGGATGTGCCATTTGGCCTCTGTGGAGAATCATGAAAAACAATATTTACAAGCTGGTAAATGAGAAAAAAACAACATCAATAATAAAAGATCTATGTTACATTGCTCTTACTATACATTATCTGGATCTAACATGAATTTGAATCCTGAATGCATGAATGAAGATGTTAGCTTCACCTGCGGATCTCGTTCTCTCCAGGGTGGGCTCTCTCTCCCTGCGGATCTCTCCATCTCCTCCTTGGATGTCCCCTGCCCCCTCATGCAGTACAGGCGAGGGACAGCTGAAAAAAAAAAAAAAGGGCTTCAAATTATTTTCAATCTATTGTGTGTGCTTTGTTTTCTGATCAAAGAAAAGCTTTAAAAAGACCTACCACAGATTTAAAGCAATTAGCTCAAGTTTCTTTAAGGTCAAAGCACTTGAGCTTATAAAAGAATAAAGAAGCTGCCAGACAGCACTGGCGAGAGGCCTGTTTTCATTCAGCTCAACATGCCAAGCTGTTCCTAGCTCTTGACAAAAGGGAAAGAAAATCACATTTTTCAATGCAGGTCTTAATTAACGCTTCAAGGGCTAACCGGGGTTACAGCAGATGAACAGGGGGCCGCGGTGTCTCGTTATCTTTAACAAAGACTAACTGGAGATCAGTCGTCTGGTCTGCGGGTTTGCATTGGGGCAGCTCTGAGAGGGCTCAGCGGTGCTCAGCAGTCCGGTGCACCTTTGAGTCCTCTGGTTGCAAAGGTTACAGGTTTAGTCGCAGTTTTGAACAATTTATACACAGAAGTAGGTATCGAATCTTAGTTTCCCCAAGCCTGACAAATGTCTTGCCTGCACAGTTTGCAGCCTCAGATGAAATTCTTTATGTATTTATTCAAAATAGCGTGCTGCTTTGAAATATACACACACCCATCTTGGTACAGGGATGTGGCATTTATCTGGGGTTTATAGTGGTGAATCCGAACCACTGTTGTTTATTTTTCGACGGAGGAATGACCATATCACTAACTTTACTCATCTGACCCAAGCTGTCACACCCAGATGAAAGGATATCTGTAAGGATGTACCGAAGCAGGAAAAGGCTGGAACATCAGTGCTATGGTCAACAGTGATTAGAGAATGACATGACACCACGGACTGAGAGGGTGCTGACTAAGGAATAACCCCCGGCTCCAAAATCTGCACCGTAAGCCTCAGATGAAATCTGCAATATCCCCCATGGATTACCAATTTTCATTTTTCATCACGATGACGAGTCCTAAGAACACTGTACTGACTGCCGAGCAGTGGTGGTGGCATCTTCATGGCATCACTACAGGGTCAAAAACAAGGATTCCTCCAAAATCTCTAACTTTACTTTAATTCAGCGGAGTCAGATGAATTTGGACAGAGTTACATGTACCTACAGCACAATTATCGAAACCAACAAATTTAATTGAACCAATTTTACAAAGAACAATGGGGAAAGATTGAGAAGGTATTATGCCAGAACCTTCCTGATGGCTACAAAATTTAGTTTTACTTTGCAACAAATATTAGTCATGTATTTAACATTGTTTGTATGATTAAAAATTAATATGAGGATCCTGCTGATGATGGGTGGATGTAAACTTCTATTTGGAGCAATTAAAGAGTCAAAAGGAGGTTTAATTATGTGTTAAAAAGGTTAAAAAAGATGTTTTAAAATAAAAATCCAAGAACTCTGCTGCATCAAACAAAAACGTTATTTACATTTGAGACAGACGTAATGTTCCAAAATAACAAACAAAATCAATGACACATAAACACATAAATACACAAAGATCTCATGAATGAAACTGGTGCAATATTAGCCGAGCCAAAGGCAGCGCAACGCGACGGTTCTGCTCGATTTTCTTTCCTGTAAAAAACGTGCGCTGATGATTTGGTCATTTCATGCAGAAAAATTGCCATCATTTTGTAAAATTGCCCGGTCTTAGAAAGAGTGCAAGCACTGATTGAAGCTGCATTCACAACAGCGAGGAGAAAAAAAAATGAAAAAGGATAGAACCACGGGGGAAAGTAAAAATATAAAATGAAAGAGTAACTCATTTAAACTCCTTTTTACCCGTCATATCCAGGCTGCTGGGACCAGTTGCTGCTGCCGCACGGTCCTGGATCGCTGGAGGACGATTGGTTACTGGGTGAGCTGCGGTAGTGCTGGTCTCCCTTGTTGCATATAGTGACCTGGGGATTCTCCATGTCCTGTAACGTCCTGCAGAAAAAAGAAATTTATGGTTAGTAGAAACTACATCTCTTATTGCTACACTGAAGCTTGGGATTCTCTATTTCTTCTTAGACTGCTAATGTTAGCAAATCTTTGTCCGACAGACATAAAAGATAAATAATTTCCGCACTAATCCACTGTCCTCGTCTTTGTACCTATTGAAATTAGATGCAAAACTTGCTGAGGCTGTAACAAGGAAAAACGTTAACAACACTATCGCTGGGTGTCGCAGCAGAGAATTGTTCCTTTGCATGTGAGCACCAGGGATAATCTGCACAGAAAACGTCGGTGCTGTCAGTGAGGGAGAAGGCGTCTTGTTCTCCAAACACAAACACAAAAGAGATTAGTTCTGGTTATAAGCCACAGAGAGAGTAATCCAGATGGAGACTGCCTGAAAGCATGTGGGGCAAAATGAGGCTCAGAATTCACACAGACCTTAGATTCTTGCTTGAAACCCACCAGCATACAGCCCAATAATCCAGTCTGATCATTTACTTTATTCCCGTAGATTGTTCCGAGCTTTCTGTGCACCCTCATCAGAGTCAATCACTGAAGTCGCATATGCTTGCTTTTGCTAGAGAACAAATACGTTCACGTGAGAATCACTATCAGCCTTATTTGGCCATGACGCTGCGTGCAAAATTATGAAATCTGACTTTGCTTACAACGCTTCACAGTGTACAGACACAAGATAGAAAAATATAAACAACAATAAATACATGCGTGTTGATGTTTTTATTTTTTTTACACTCAAAGAACAAAAAAGGGAGGCTGTGAAGTGCAAACAGGCTTATTTTGTCTCACAGCAGTGTAACTTAACTAATCAGGCTGTGAGGTCTTCTTTAATTTATCAGAGAGACAGCCTGGGGGGTGGAGAGACTGTCTCTGTAGCGCAGACCTGAAGGTAAAAGTCTAAAAAGTTGATGTGCAGGGTGCACTACAAAAAGGGTACTAAAAGCAAGTAACATTTTCTTAAAATTAGCATATTTTTTCTTAATTTGAGCAGCTAAATAAGACTATTTGCCAATGGAATTAGTATTTTCCCCCCTAAAATAAGATAATTAGGAATTCTGCTCTTGAAATAAGATGATGGCGATGAATTGTTCCTATTTAAAGTGCACAAATCTTATTCCATTGGCATATAGTCTTATTTACCTGCTCAAATCAAGGACAAATACACTAATTTCAAGAAAATATCACTTACTTTTAATTCCCTTTTGCAGTGTTGTGGGGTCTGCAGAGATATCAGCTGCCCCTTTTCCTGACCCTGGACCCGTACAAGACCTGGATGGAGGGAAGGTCAGCTCCGATGATCCTCTCTCCAGACTTGATTGTTGTAGTCGTAGTTTGAAGCTGTCCTGTTTGCTGGACGAGCCAAACCACACAATGATGGACGCACACAGGACTGACTGAATGATGGCAGTGTGGAAGATGACCAGCGGCTCCTGTGGAAGGATGAACTTCTTCAGGTGCCACAGGGGGTCCAGTCTCTGCTGGGCCTTTTTTGTTAAGGTGCCTGTGCAAGGACCAGATAAAGGGTGGTTCCCTTTCAACTGGGTTCCCTTATATAGGAAATTTTATGACCAATCTGTATAATCTGATTGAATTTGACTTTGGAAAGTGCCTTGAGATGACATGTTTCATGAATTGGCGCTATATAAATAAAATTGAATTGAACCCAACAATGGTGGTTTTCTTAATAATGATGAGGGAGGGATCGTCACACAGCTCCAGAGACTTGTTGAAGATCTGCGTGAATATCACGCATTATAAAGAGCTCTGGAGACCTTCTGTTTGCAGCACCATGCAAATGTATTCACATGAACGAATTTCAATAAAATGCAGACACGTGACTGATTCTTTCTATGCAGCCTGGTACTAAAAAGACTGAAAGACCTGCACTGGTCTGTTGCCAGATGAAAACAAAATAGAAATGTCTAGCCTGTATGAAGCACACACCGTGTTGGAGAAGTGCTACAATGAACGCGAGGCTCTCATTGTGAAACGGGAGTTTTTTTTTCAGGTAAATCCTGAAAGCAAATGTTTTAAAAGCTGCAAAACCTTTTACTCTAGGGCAGATGTTCAACTTCCAGCAGGACAGACCTTAAACACACATCTGGAGCTATAATGGCGTATTCATATGTAGCGTAGCCCAGCGGGCTGAATACAAACTGCAGAAAAGAAAAACTGCAGGTGGCTCATGTTACCCTTAGCTACCTCTATAGTTACGCTGCTATAGGCTTAGGCTGCTGGAAGACATCAGGGCCTATTTTTCTCACTCTGCTGAGTTCTCCTACTGTTCTCCATTTTTGCATTGCTTGTCGTCATTTCAGCTTTTAACTTTTTGTTCTCTCTCTTTTTTCTTCATAGTAGGTACACCTGGTCTGGCGTTCTGTTAACTGTGACATCATCCAGAGAAGACGGCTCACCCGTTATTACCATCTAATGTAGAACAGATTACTGGATCAATGTGTGCTTCTGTGCTTTTTTGTCTCTCTTGTTGTGTCTCTGCTCTGTCTTCTGTAACCCCTAGTGGGTCGAGTCAGATGACCGTTCACACTGAGCCTGATTCTGCTGGAGGTTTTCCCTTTCTGTTAAAGGGGAGTTTTCCTCTCCACTGTCGCTTGATGCTTGCTCAGTATGAGGGATTGCTGCAAAGCCATGGACAATGCAGACGACTCTCCCTGTAGCTCTACGCTTGTGAAATTTTTGACCAATCTGTATAATCTGATTGAATTTGACTTTGTAAAGTGCCTTGAGATGACATTCATGAATTGGCGCTATATAAATAAAATTGAATTGAACTGAATTGAAAGTGTGAACCACCAGATTTGAGAAAGACTCCTGGATAGGTTTTTTCAGAAAAAACAGCACAAAGGTCCAATTGCCTCTGATTTAAGCCTGTTTGCTGTTTAGATTTCAGATTTTATTTTATTAAAAAAATAACCTGAAAGCCATGCATCTTTCTGTGTGTTGGTCTATCACATACAACTCCATTAAAAAGCCATTTGTCGCCGTTAAGTGAAAAATGTGAAACAGTTTAAGGGAAATAAAGACCGCTGCTAGGCACTGCGCACATAAGTAGATGCTAAAAGCATACTTTATTTATGCTGGAAGAGTACTTTAGTCACTATAGAGGATAACAAATTAGTCATGCGTCGTCATCTGCGCTCTCCTTTTGTCGGGGACCTTACCAGAAAAAAAAAATAAGCCGTCACAACTGAATCCCTGCGCACATCATCAAACGCATTAGTTTGATCGCAACATTTCCTCTCCTCCACCGGGTCCCGGTGCTTTAATTTGAAGCAGCAGCGTCTTCTTTTTTTGTTCTCCTCCCCAGAGATACGGTGTTCTGAGGAGGGGGGGTATCAAATGCAATATTCCTCTCAGCGGTTGCAACAGCAACTGAAGGTTCACTCTGGTTTTTGAAGCACCGGGGTATTTTATATAGCACAGATTCTGGATTCAACCTGAGGATGGGATTATGCATTATGGGGACGGTTTAAGCTGTGGATCCTTCCTCAATAGCTACCCCGGGGGGGGGGGGGGGGGGAGACCTCCTGACACGTTTCGTGCATCAGTCACCGCGGGGATAAAAGTTGCACATTTGAAGCATTTTCTGATTTGCCAATACTGTCACTGCCATTTATTCCTAATGGTTTTAGTCATCTGTGCTGCTTCTCTACACTTAAGATGATTGAGAGTCATCGCTAAACATTATGCCTTCTTCTCCTTCAATTAGTCAAACTATTAAAAGAGATGACAACATAATTTGTCTTGATTTATGCCTGTAGAATACGCTCCTGTATAATAACACCTCTCCTCTCTCCCTCTCGCCCTCCTTCTACCACCGACACCCCCACCGAGGCGCCGCACGTCATGGTCCGGGGAAGAGCGCTGTCTTTGTCTCCGTAGTAATTGGATGAGATGAGGCGAGCCGTGTCAGTGTCCCTATCACCTCCTCCTCAGCGGGGTGCAAGGAAGAGGGAGGGAGAGCGGAGAAAAAAGGGAGCGAGGGAGGAGAAGCGGAGTTCTCCCACTTCCAGAGAGCCTGATTAGGCAGGGAAGGCGGCCATTATCCAAGTAGAGTCAGAGCAGGCAACACCAGGGGGGGGGGGGGGGGGGTCGGTGTGACACACTGGAAAGGTTATCATGACTGTAGGGGTTTCATTAGACTGAACAAATCACTGCTTTACATGGCTGAATGGAGATGTCCAGAGTAGGACAGGAACAAAGTCTAAATGTGGCCTTATCGTGTGAAGGGAGATGAAAGCGAGGCTGCGAATTCATTGGACTAAAATGCCCTGTTTGTATGTATGCAAATAAGCCAACACAATAACAGCTCCTCAAAGTGTCCCTGTGGCTCTTTTCTAAATGGGGAAAAAAAAAAAAAAAAACAGAGTTCAAAGACGTTCTCGCGGAGGACTGAGGGTGGTGGGGATGTTTGATGGGAGCTTCCATAAAAAAACACATCGGCAGAAAACTCTTAAAAGCTTTGTTTTTTCTCTCTCGATCGTGAAATCTTACAATCTCGCAATTGTTGTTGCTTCTCCAACCACCTTTAACAGGATGATTAACCGCATATCGCTTTCATTTCAGCTGTACTGTGTTACTAAAAGATATTTAAAGGCATTTTAATGAGGCAGTCTTGCTGGGCACTGCTGGTCAGCAGGCAGAAAGAGGCATGTTAAAGTTTGCTCTTGCTTACAAGAAAGACAAATTTAGTTGTCTGGAAAAACGTAGATCTGTTCAAGAAAAACGGTCATGTTGTGGAAACTGAACGACAGCCACCCTTCAAAATGACTTCATTTAGCAGGTGTTCTATAACTGTGATAATTCATATTTTGATTCTATTTTAGAAGCACCGGGGATACTCGCTGAATACATATTGTGCATGAAAGAAAGATAAAGGGCTTTTTAAGCCAGCTGTACTCAGCAACAGTTAGGGGATGGGCAGCGCTGTGCGACTCTATGCTCAGTACAGCTGGAAAAAAACACTTTTTTTTCCCCCAAAGCAAATGATTTTGAACCCATAACCTTTTAAAACCATGGTACCGATAGCCAGCCTGGGGCTTAATGAGAACATGACCACAGAATTTGGTCAAAGAGGTCTTGCACTCAAGAGATAAGACCATTAATAGGCTAATAAAATAAAAGCAAACCCTCAGATATCACAGCGACATTCGCTGGGTCTACAAAAGAAAGCAACTGCGCTGCATCACAGGGGGATTTTATGGGTGAGACAAAAAACAGTTCACTATATTCAAGTGAAGATGTCTCGAAAGCAAGCAGAGGATTATCTCATGTATTCTTCACTCACGTAAAAATATGATCTGCCCATGCCAAAATGACACCAGGAAATGCAATAATTACAACACCTTGGCTATACAACAGGCAGACAGATGCCATGTTTGGGCTGATCATCATCTGGTTTGAGATGAAAACCTTCTCCTGAGTTATTTTTAGCCCTTTATCCTCAGAGCTGTGGTTTGGAGAAGGAAAAAAAGGGCAGCAGAGGATGAAACAGAAAGTTTTACCTGGAGCCATCCGGCAGCTTCCTATCAAAGGAAGTGCTTCGCGGGATAGCCGCCTGGTGCTGCTGTAGGATTTGCTGGCACTGCAGGCGGTCGGGACCCTGCGTGGGCGAGCCCCGGGACAGAGGCGCCCCAGCAGTCGCAGGCACCCGGTGCCAGGTGGTGTTTCTCCTGAAGGGCGTCTTGTACTCGCAAGGCTGGCCCTCGCTGTCGACTTTGTACTCCACCATCGGTATCCGGTAAAGTTCGGAACAGCCCCTGAGGAAAAGAGCCCGAAAATGTTCCAAAGGTTAAAGTTTATCAGCTGATTGCATTAGTGGCTAAAGTAGAAAACATAGCGGTTTATTTTTTCTCTCCTAAAAAAAAGCATTAAAAATGACATGAAATATGATCTTGCTGTGTTTTGATGCATCTATTCCATTATTCAGCTTCCCAGCTTTATGTATTAATTAATTCTACAGACTGAATGTATAAATATGTAATGTTAAAAGTTACACTCAGGGTTAAAAAGCAGGTTTTATAAATAAATAAGTATTATATTTAGCATGAAATTACGCAAGAAACATTAATAACCCTTCCAAATGTTTTCCATTTGGACCAAAATACTTCAATATAATTGGGATTTTATCTTATAAAACAATAGGAACGAATGAATCTATGATATGTACCTGGATAATAATGTGTATGGAAAATAGAAAAAAAAAAAAAAACCCACAACCATCACCCTAAACATGAATTTCAATCATGAAACATGATGGTGGCACTGTCATGCTGGGGTGCAAAGAGGATAGATGCAAATGCATGGCACACCTTTTACATTTTTATTTTCCTTTCAAAACAACTATTTTGTGCTGGGGTGTCAGAAAAACTAATCCCGATAAAATGCATTAAAGTTTGCAGTTGTAACCCTAGCTCTAACCCTTGACGTGTTGAGGTATTGGGTCAGTGTATCAGGATCTGTCTTACAGTAGTGTTCTTCATATCTTACTGATCATTCTTTCTGTGTGGCTGCTTCAAATCAGATTTCACCCATAACCCCTTAAGCCAGTGAGCTCTAGCTCTTTAACAACAATAACGCTCTTGTAGCTGACTAACTGAGCCCAACAACACACTTATCATATATCCAGATCTTCCTCTGAGACTTAGACAACGTTATTTGTCATTTTGTATGCACAGAGTGCGTACAGAACGAAATTTCGTTTGCATACAGCTTGAAAATTTCAGCGAATTGCAGTAGATTTCAGAATAAAGTAAGTTACAGGACAAAATTACAGGATATAGTGCAACAGACTCCTTTACAAAAGTATCTACCAAAAATATAATAGCATCCCACATTTTCAATTTCAAGAATAAATTCCAAATTTCAAAAAATGTGCTAAAATGGCATAAAAACAATAGGGGCTTGCTTGGATCTCTTTCGAACTAAACATGTATAACTTCTCAATTGCTTGTTGTGTGAACACCAAACTTGCTACAGATGTAACCAAGATGTTGTAGTTACAATATATTGCCTTTATTTCCATATTTAGAGAAAAAGTAAGAAGTTTTATATGTAAACATCTATTTTTTTTTTAGGTGAAATGTATGTTTTGGGCATTTAAATCTCATTTAAGGCCCAGAACAATTTACTCTCTAATTTTCACACCCACATCATCCTCCAGGACCTTTACATTAGCTGAAAACAAGATTAGCAGTTTAGGCATGGTACAAGTAGAGTGTCTTATAAAGTATGAGTATGCATTTTTTGTAAAATAGACCCTTGGGCTTAAGAGACGATCTCCTGATCTCTGATGAAATCACAGAGGTTTTCTCACGTCACATCACTACTCATCCAGCTCCCCTGGTTCCCTATCCACTCCAGCGTACACGTTTGGATCTTGGTTCTTAACAGGGCTCTGAATGGTCAAACACCAGCATACATCTGTGTGTCCCTAGCAGGTCCCTATGGTCATGTGACTAAAGCCTGCTAATTGTGCTGCATATAAAGCTGAAAACTAAAGGTGACAGGGCCTTCTCAGCAGTAGCCCCAGGACTCTTTCCCCTTTGTATTGAGGTCAGTAGACTCAGTTGAGTGTGTTAAAAAGCAATCAAATACTCATCATTTTACAATTCCTTTAATTAACTATTTTGATGTACCGGCGTTTAAGGTTTTTCGTTTCCTTTTGTACAGCACTTTGTGGTCTACATCTTGAAAGGCACTACATAAATAGATTTGCTCCGAAACATTTAGCCTGAAGGAGGTATCTAGATACACTAATCCACATGCTTAGAACAATACATGTCAAACAGGGGGTAAAATACACATGTAATTGTGCACACCAGGGCCCTATGGGTGCATTCTAATTAAAAAGAAACACGAGGAGGATTTTAATCGGAGCTGAAACTCTCAGTTCACCACTACCCCAGAATCGGCTTTTCTTGAGTCTTTCATACTACTACCGCTAACAACACTGTCTCAAAAGACAAGGCATGCGATCCATTTTATGCAACATTAATCTTTTGGCCTGGGCAGAGAAGTGGAGCGTATGTTTGAATGGAAGGTAGGTTTGCTGGGTGGTTTTGTTCTTCTAGCTCTCCATCAGTCTTTCAGGTATAAGCTGGATGATTACTCAGCCACCCCCCCCCACTCCCCCCACCCCACACTCACTCTATTTTCCAGGATGTACTGGAGGATGGAGAGCTCTGTATACTTTGCTGTGGTCATACGCGTACAAACAGTGGTGCTTGAGGAGGATGCTCTGATTGAAAAGGCTGCAGCAAAAGGGGGGCGAGTAATTCCTCTCAGGGGGACCCTTTCATCAAACTGCTAGACCGTGGGCAGCTGGGCTGTTTACAGCTGACCTCCCACTGGAGCCAGAGGACGCAATACAGGAAAGACCAACAGTACTTTGTGCTGGCTTTTTGAATGAAAAATGAATAGTTTCTCTTCATCCCACAGTTTTAGATGTGCAGTGAATGTATACACAGGCATAGCATTAGGACCACCTGCCCAACAGTGTGTCGTTTCCCCCTTTTGCTGTAAAAAACTGTCGAGGCACTGGCTCCACTTGACCCCCTAAAGCCGTGCTACAGTATCTGACACCGAGATATTAGCAGCATCCTTTATGTCCTGCAAGTCGTGAGAAAGTGGCCTCTACGGATTGGATATGTGTGTCCAGCTTATTCTACAGTACTAGAATGTTACCGTCCTCAAACCATTGCTGAACTCATTTTGATTGGTGGCAACGTCCATGATCCTGCTGAAAGAGGCCACATATATCGGGGGCCATTTCCATTTATGTTGTTGCTTTGTGGTACGTGTACAAATAGCCTTTAAGGATGGCAGGACCTAAGGTTTCCATGGTAAATGACTGATTTGCATCTGGCTATCTATAAAAAACACAATGTGATTCATCACATCAGGCCATCTACTTTTATTGGTCTGTGGTCCAGTTTCAATGTTCACTAGCCCAGTGTTGGCTTTCTTGGTGGACATGGGTCTGCCTGGGCACCCTGACTGCTACTATACTCCTACTATACAACCCAAGACACAAGCGACAAAACAGCAATGCACTTTTTAATTTGGGATCAGCATTAACTTTTTCAGCGGTTTGGAAAACAGTAGCTCCTCTTCGCCATTTGCATCACTGTTAGCAGTTCACTTCAGTTCCTTCCTTTGACCACCACTGAAAGATACTGACACTTTAAGACCCGTTGATGTCTGTGCTTTGGAGTTGTCCAGCCATCACAGTTTGGACCCTTTCAAACTCACTCAAATCTTTAAAACTGGCCAGTTTTACAGCTTCTTACACATCAACTTCCAGGAAAACAAAGGTAATTTTGAAACCTATATTTCCCACCCACCAATGATGAGATGATTAGTTATATTCACTTCACCCGTCAATGGTTGTAATGTAACGCCTATGAACTGAGTGGCCTTTCAGCCCATGTTGATACAGGACATGTTTTATTGCAAACAAACATCTCTTTCTTGTAAGCCAATATCTTTACAAATATTTTCTTATTTTTTTTTATTAATTAATTTTTTGCAAATTTCATAACCAAACATTTTTAACCGCTGGGAACCAAACCCATCTCCTTCCGGCAGGGAATTCCCATAGTGTTTACGCTTGCAGTCAGAAAGAGATAAAGGCATGCTAGTCATAGTGTATATAAATCTCTTCATTTGAACATATAATAACTAAATTCTTCAAAGATATAACTCCAATTATTATGGCATTAAAGAAAATTACTTTTATAATTCTAAATTAGCTAAAACATATACATACATATATATATATATATATATATATATATATATATATATATATATATATATATATATATATATATATTTTTAAGATTTATTGTCAGAAAGTAAGAATAAAAAATAAATAAATAAATAAATAAATAAATAAAAATCCAATGTGTCTTTTTATACGGAGTATGTCAATATCAGCTTTCAAGTCAATGTGCATCAACCATTCATGTTGAAGGGGTACTCAGGTCTTTTCAGCACACATTAGCATCTTCAAAGAGCCTAAAACCAATATCCAAGCTGGTTTGAAGTTTAATTCTGCCATCAAGAAAGCATTTACAGCAGCTAAAACTCAGACGGTGTCCAACTAATGACGAACAAGTGTCACTCATGCAAGCAGATGGCAACATGCCCAGTAGGTGGACTCTATTAATCTAGTCTAGAAAGTCAGGCAGGAAGCAGCAACTTCTACACCCTCACAGGTTTTAATCCACTTTCAGTGAGAGTCAGCAGGAAATGTTTGAACTAAAACACCCCCAACATTTTCAAGCTATAATAATTTATTTTTTGTTGAGGATGTGGGACTTGCATTAACAAAAGGCTGCATCTATAGAATCAAATTGGTTCGGACATGCAGAGAGAGAACATGCAAACGCCAGGCCAGGATTTAAACCCTGGACCTTCTTGCTGCAATGTAACAGTGCTATCAAACTGCTCAGCTCTACAACGCATAAAATACATTATAGTATTACTAGAGCTTGGTGCCAGACAGACTTTTTTTTTTTTTTTTAAATGTTAAAAATGTGACGGTGAAACTTAAAAAGTCATATATGATCACATATGTAAAGGTGAGGAATAATCTATATCTATCTATATTCCTTTCCTTCTATAGTATAAGGTGAACTACGTACATCTAAAGAGGACTTTTTTTATATATATAATTTAAGTCAAGCAGTAAAAAAATTTAAACCAGCAATGTCACCGAATTGATGAAACAAAACGTGTAACTTTGAACTACGATCCCCGAAACAATGAATTCAGCAGCAAATTTTGACAACCGTTATGCATGTATGTCAGATTATTTAGAGGAAAATTGACGTAATTGTTATGTATTGATGGAGCTGTTGTACTTCCTAAAAAAAAAAAAGAAAAAAAAAAAAAAAGCTGTGATTTAATAAAGACTGCAGTATCCAACTACTTTCGTTCTCTAACCTGAGGTCTTTTTGGTCAGTTTTATTTTTCCGGATGTTAACAAGAGTGTTAATTTGGCCAGGCTGTTGGTCAATTGTTTTTAAACAGAGCTGCTAATCCTCTCATTACCTTGATTAACCGAGTGTGTGTGGTCATGCCTGGTAGCCACGCGTCATTACTCCCAGCTAAAGGCTAAGCCCTGCTAACAGCTTGTCTGCAACAAACGTCTCAGACTCTCTCTCTTGCTCTGCTTTCTGCACCAGAATCTTTGAAGGAGTGAAACTGAGAAACTTTAACTTTCTGTTAGCACCAATGTGAGCTTAAAACCTTCTGCTGATCTGATGGGAGTGGAATGTGCTTGTTTTTAAATGTGAGGAGTCTCTCTTTCTCGCTGTATAAATCAACTTGAAACGGCAGGAAATGAGTGTTTAGACAACTGTTCAAGAAAAGCTGGAGGCTCGCAGCGGCGGACCTGAAGAGGCAGTCGACGTTTGCAGTCGTGTTTAAATTAACAGCAGCTAGATCAAAAAAGCCAATAAAGCTCTAAACACTTAAAACAGCCTTTATTTCCATATGCTGTAAAGCACGGGGGGACGCTGCACATTCATTTCCAAAGCTAAACATTAATCAAATGTGTGATCAATGTATTAAAAGTGGGAGAAGAGGATCTATAACAGCCTAGGGCTGGACGATATTTTAAAAAAGCATATTGATAAAATATAAATCATATTGATCGATATCAAAACTTATCAACAAATTCAAAACCTATGATTTAAGTGCAGCCCTGGCCATTTTATGCTGTTGCTTGGCACCTTTTTTTTTTTTTTAGATACAGACACAAACACTGAATTCAAACCCTTTATTCAACCAACTTTTTACCAAAACCACACAGTTCAGAGAGCAAGTCTTCTTTTATCTTTTTATAAAACGTGTAAAGGGGGCGGAGCTTGGTGACGGAGTGTTCCTGGATCTGTTTGTGATTGGTTGGGGGGATGTAATGATTGTAATATTAACCTACATCATTGGATGAATGCTAAAGGAGAGAAAACTTTTTTTCTGTTGAACTTTTTTTTTAACCGCTTTTTTCTATCATCGATATACGTCTATCAATCGATATATATTGATAATGAATTATCATCCAGCCCTACAACAGCCGTTCCTGGAATTTCCTTTACAAATTCAAACATTGACTGTACTGAAAAATGATTAAAATTGTAGCGTTCCTGTAAACAGCAGAACTAATATTTATATGCATTATTACTGTTTCTGAAAACTGTTCAATCTGTGTTACTGGGAGTTGACCAACCTGTGAAGACGTATTCCAGCTCAGGATGACGTCACACAACGCCTTCGTGTTGAATTGTTTTTCCCTCAGAAACAACATGTTTGATATCCCCTCCCAAGTTTCCACTGAATTAAACTGAAGGGAATTGAGCCGACTGCTCCACAAACCAGATCTTGTTGTACTGGAACCAATAAGTTGCTGTCTTACTGTTCGGCTTTGGGTTGTTTTGTTGAAAACCCCTTTCAAGGGGATATACTCTTCAGTATAAGGCAACATGACTTATCAGAGTATTCTGATGTATTTAAACTCATCCACGATCCCTGCTCTGCGATTAGCAGGCCTGGGACTACAGTATGGAGACGGCCCTGTATCGTCATGCCTGAAACGCCAAGCTTTACTTACTCACTGCAGCTTGAATTCAGCTTTTGGTGCTTTTCTGATATATATATCTATATATAGATATATATAGATAGATATATAAATTAAAAAAAGTAAATTGAAGAAAAAAAAAATTAAAAAGGCTGTGCACCTCACAAAACATGGTACACATGGGTTTAGTCAAAATCACAGATTCAAATGCAGTATGGCAGAGGATCATTAAGTGGGCACAGTTTTAAGTTTACCTTAATGTGTCAATATCGGACCCCAGACAGAGAAAAATTTGTCCTTGGATCCCCTTAGAGTATATTTTATTTTCTCTAATTGTATGAAGTGTGTCAGGTCACTAAACCACAAAGACACCTTGGGTGGATTTTTGGATTTCCAATGCAATAAAATTCTTCTACGTGCAAGCAGCGTTGTAAAAGCAATTATGTTTCTATGGCCTTCCCTTAGTGTTATATCGCTTCTATCTATGTCACCAAATATGGCCATAGCTACGTTAGGTTGAAGATTAATATTCAATGCTTCTGACAATGTTTTAAAGATAGTGGACCAGTAGGTTGCCAGGGCTGGGCATGACCAGAATATATGTGTTAAGTCATCCATTCAAATTTTTAACAACAAAACATACTGTGCGTTTGAACAATATCAGAAGAATAATATAATTTCTCACTGCAAAAACGGAACTAGAAATAAGTAAAATGTTCTTAAATTCTGTGTTTTTGTCCTTGATTTGAGCAGGTAAATAAGATGATTTGCCAATGGAATAAGAATTTTGCACTTAAAATAGGAACAATTCATCTCCATCATCTTATTTCAAGTGCAGGATGTCTAATTATCTTATTTTAGGGGGTCAAAATACTCATTCCATTGGCAGATAATCTTATTTACCTGCTCAAATCAAGGATAAATACACTAATTTTAAGAACATTTTACTTATTTTTAGATCCGTTTTTGCAGTGCTGCGCCAGAGAAATAGTTGAACGCCACTGTGCGTCGTGTTATAGGCAAAGTAAAATCATGTTTTACCAAAAGGATGTAAACGAGGGAACCTCAGAAAGCAACTGACGGGACAAACAGCTCCTTTGGCAGCTGGGTCTTATCTCATTACAATACAGCAGCGTGACAACAGGACCTGGGACACCAGTCAAAGCTGTCGCACTGATGATAAGCCAGTGAGTGAGAGACAGGCTAATCCATTCCCACAGTTAGAGTCCATGTCACAGCATGGAGTCACAGAGGTTGGGACCTTGACCTGCGCAGTGCCTGCCCATTGATAAAAGCTTCTTTAAATAAGGAATGCCAAAAAAAATACTGCAAGCACTAAAAGAGAGCGAGAGAGAAATGAGCCATGATTCTTTTTGGCAAACCAATCTGTCGGGGAAAAAAAGCTGCTCTGGTAAAGGATATGAGAGGATTAAGCAGGAGCAATTTATGGCGCAGGTTCTCCGGTTTTTGGTTTAGCATCACTGCCGTCTTTAACCGGATGCTGGCATGGAAAGTGAGAAAGCCGACATCAAAAACGACGACGTCAAAGCAAAGGTCACAAACATCCATTTAAATGTCACAAGCGAGAGTCATCACCAGCAGGTTGAACATCGCTGAAGTTCTGCTTCGACGACCATTTTCCGAAAAATAATCTGTGTGATCGAGATGAAAATGATCAAATCCAGCCTATGGTATTTAAAAAAAGCATGCAGGCAAAGCCAAAAATCCTGCTTATGCAATGATGGTCTGTCTGTTTCTGTTAGTCTGTCTTGTAATAATATTCCCCCTATATTGCATACTGAGCTGATTTTTTTTTTTGTTTATCCCCACATATCACATGGCCTCATAGCAAATCATGCAATCACTGCCATGTTCTGTGCATCACGTTCCTGTTTCAAAGACCATATCTTCTCCATCTTTTTCCCATTAGCCGGATCTGAGGATAACATGTTGAACTTGTTTAAAGCCTTTCAGAGTGATGATGGAAAAGCGTTTAGTCTTGCTCTTTGTTAAAACCACAGCCTGCTCTCAGTTTAAATCCATAACATGCAAGGTAGAGCTATATCGGTGCCACATCTCCTCTACGTGAGGACAAATGGAAAAAATCCGGTCAAAAAAGGGAAGAAGAGATCAAGAGAATGCAATGCTGGAAAAAAAAAAGGAAGAATAAACCCACTCTAAGCCCCTATATGTGCTTGTAAAAACATGAGCCCTCGTCATGGTGGCTCTGTGGAGCCAGGGGACTCTGTCTGGAGGTCATGAGACTTGTCCATTGTTGCTCGACTAGCCCCCCCCACCCCCCATCCCTCTGGTCCCGGGGGACTGACTGAATTCCTTTCCTTTGAGATAAGAGTAGAAACTGGAGCACTTATTGTTGACACCAACATTTTAGCAACTCCAAGACGCAACAGCGAAAAACAGCTGACCACACTCAGAGTTGCTCCTCTGACCTCTCGCCTTCGTAGAAATTCCCATCACCAAGGACAGAATATTGTGATTTCATGAGAAGACGACGAAAATGTGGTTCAGTGCTGTCTTGTTTGGCCTTTGTGATACTTCCTCACAAAGCTGGTGGGTTTGCATCAGCAAAGGCGACATATAAACACAGAAAGAAAGCTGAAATACAAAACCTTTTCAGTATGATAACGATTTAGTGCGGGACAGAAAACACATGATGTCAGGAAACCTTTGTTTTCACAATGTAGACCTCCAAAAATAAATTAGCTCAACATGGACCTATGTTGGGGAGAGGCGAGTTATTTTTTTCTTCCAGATGCCTTAAGAAAACTGTAAAGTGTAAACGTGAAACAACACAGGATTTTAAGAAAATCTGCAGGACCAACAGGATCACGACCCAAAGTCGTTAGAGAGCCACAGCAGAGTAGCCTCTTGTTTGTCTGTTAATGCCCATAACAATCATTAGAGGCCTTCTATATACAGCTGTTTGGGAGCAATGCCAGGGGAAAAAATATAATCATTTCCTTTTGTCTGCAGTTCAAGTTTGTCTCTTCAGAGACTTAAACAGAAATTGTTTGCGTTGGTCAGATAAGTAAAAGATTTTCTCTTCAACGGGCCCCTCAAACCTCGTTTAGTGTGTGGTAGCATGGACTCTTTAACCTGACGTTAGCCACATGGATGTCGTTCCGCCACGCTCCACACGGCTCCACACGGCTCCAAACATCCGTCTGGAATCGTTGCCATTGGGAGGGATTTCAGTACCACATAAAATGGACGAGCCAATCAGGATCGCCAGGTGGGATTTTTGTAGATGTGACGTATCAGAGAAGAGACTGTTTGGATTCAGACAACAATGGCGGCTCGCAGCGAGGAAATCAGCGGTAACATTGATGCTGTTGTTTCATCAGTGTTGTCCAATCTACCAAACATTCCATCCATCCATCCATCAGGATTTTTGATAAGGCCCCTCCTTCTGAAATACCTCTCCAATGGAGCAATCCCAGAGGGATG
Organism: Fundulus heteroclitus; assembly: GCF_011125445.2. Classification (NCBI taxonomy): domain Eukaryota; kingdom Metazoa; phylum Chordata; class Actinopteri; order Cyprinodontiformes; family Fundulidae; genus Fundulus; species Fundulus heteroclitus. The sequence continues at coordinate 14,682,643 of NC_046382.1, read as the reverse complement.
TGTGAAGCTCTGTGGAACGAAATCCATCTGGCGAGAGTCAGGTTATGGACTCTTTGCAAAAATAAATAAATTATATATATATATATATATATATATATATATATATATATATATATATATATATATATATATATATATATATATATATATATATAAACAAAAAAAGCCCTTTAAGATCAATAAGGAAGTAGCTGAGCTGACAAATAATCAGACTTCTTCCATTGCAACCACAGTCACAAGCCCTAAATCCCACAGAAAATCTTTGGGTGCGCTGAAGAGCAGAGAGCATAAGACAGGACTTAGTCAAGTCTTACGCCAATAGATTTGGCACAATGGATTTTGTGAAAAACTAATTCAGTATATACAGTAAAATATATTCCTTACCTCGCTGCAATAACAGATCATTTCAAGGGTTTACCGGGGTTGCCTGTAAATGGTTGCTGTAACACTCGAGTTAAGAAACGCAGAGTGATGTGCTTTTCTAAACCAATTTCTTCATATTTTATTTTTTTTTACCCCAAGTCAAACCAGAATAAAACAGTTTTCCTGGCGGAGACAAAAAAGTCAACAACACCGGCTCTTCTTGTAACCACTTCTTGCAGTGAGCCGAACAGGCATTTGTGGACACAGGACCGCTTTTGGCTGATGTTCCTTTTGCCAGCTTTTCTCTTTCCCCGAACGGCGATTATGATTGTATCATCGTGTATCACTGCTGATTGTGGTAAGAGGATTAGACGGCGGTTCTGCCAGAGAGGCTTTTTTTTCCTTCAGAGTCACAGACGAGACCACCATCTGGAGGAGCAAATATGTTACTTCTTTGTTGCCAGGCGGGGACTTAAGAGTTGAAGTCAGTTAATGGGAAGGCCTTTGATAGCACGCAAGAGGACAGATTTTAAACCGCGCTCATTCAGAACATCTTCCGACGTACAAAAGCGACCCAATCTTCTATACGACGATCTAATCTAAAATTGCCCGGCCAAAATTCTTCTCTCATATCGTCTCACACAGTGAAGCCGCTCTTCGCGGCGATGGGGGGGGGGGAACCAGCGTTTTCTGCTGCACAAATCTGTCAGCTTGAAGCAGACGCAAAACAAAGATGTCAAAAATGTGAGTGTGAAAGAGCGGCGGATGGCGGATTTCACAGCTCGGTCTGTCCCTCGCAGACAAAACACGCAGATGTGCTCTCAGAACAAGTGTTTTACCCAAATCTACATCTCTTTTCCTCATATACTTGATTGATTGTTTGAAATAGGCTACACTCCATTTTTTTTTTTTTTTTTTTTTAGTGCATGAGCAATGAAAACTCCCTGTGGGGGCAATCTCCCAGCAGAGGCAAATCCTAACCTACTTGCTCAAGAGAACATTATGCCAGGTTTGGGGAAAGAAAAAAAATCCAAATGTGAGCTGTCAAACAATGGTGGTGAGATTTGAGCCATTAATCAAAAGGCTCGTCTCATTATCGTTAGGGAGAAACGCTGACTGTCCATGTTTGTGACTCTCTCCAGAGAAATCATAAAGAGAAACGTCAACAGACAGGATGTTCTGTAAGCATTTCTTTATGCTAATCATCTTTAACGTGGGAGCAAATGTCAAGCTGATTCTCCTCAGCAACACAAAAAAACAAAACAAGAAAAAGACTCTTCTGTTCAGAGGGTTTTTAAAAGACACTACAGCAGATATTTGAACAGATCCTGCTTACAACAATCACCAACTGGATGGATGAACGGACAGACGGACAGGTGGATAGATTTTCAGCATGTATTATGATATTTTCTAAATCACACCAACTTCTCTCTTTCTAACCACAGTGCAGCTCCCAGTCCAATGAAAGACTATCTATCAAACCTTCTCTGACTGAAAACCTGGAGACGCAATCGGCAGAAGCCAAGCACAGCTAAGAGAAGTGGAAACCTACCTTCGAGGAGTGCCGTCTTCATAAGGCTGGATTATAACCACTTTGACGGTGATGGATGTGCGCAGGAGGTCAATCATCTGCTCATGAGTGAGAGTGGCCACGGCCACCTTGCAAATCTCCACCAGTCGGCTGCCCTGCCTCAGCCCCGCCTTCCAGGCAAAGCCGAAAGGCTCCACGTCAGCCACGATGCCCTCAAAGTTGACGTGGAAGCCGAGCTGTCCGAGGCTGTTCCTCCGCAAGGTTATCTCTGTGGTCTCGCAGCCTCTGGTGGCAATCTGGAATCAGAACCAATGTCCATATGTTTATCATCTGCATAAAAGACAAGCCATTTTTCTATTTAACTGACATATCCAGTAAGTTTGGGGGGTATGTTAGTCAAAATTCAAATTTTACTACACACATGACTTCTACTTTCTAATGCATTTTTCATATGTTACAATCACAAATTCTTAGTTAGGAACCAACACAAAAAATGCACAATTGAAATATATGATTTTCTACATTTATAATAATGAAGATCTATGCTCAAGAAAGGTTTGCCATCCATTTGTAATAAGCCCCCTGAGATAATACTGTGTGGAAGCACTTTTTACTGCAGTCACAGTTGTATATTTGTTAAGGTATTTCTCTATCAGCTTTCTGCATGTAGAGAGAGGATTTGCTCGTTCTTCTTGTTTAAATCAGTCAGATTGTATCAAGACACTCTGTGGATATCAGTTTCAAAGCCTTGCCAAAGGTTCTCAATTGGATTTAGGTCTTGGCTCTGACTGGTTTATTTTAACTCATGAATATGCTTTAATACCAACCATTCATTTGCAGATCTGGCTGTATGGTTAGACATGCTGTAGTGGAACATGAACCTCCCCCGAATGTTTATTTCCCCCCCAAGATTCTCCTGTACTTATTATCCCTGTCCTTGCTGAAGGAAGGTATTCTCACTTCATTATGCTGCCACCTTTATGATTCAGTGCAGAGATGTCCTTTTTACTGTAATGTCGAGGGTTACTTCTCTGACATTCATCGTTTTTTGCATATTGACCAGAAAGTTCAATGGTGTTCTAATCTGACCAGAGCACTTCCTGCCCTGCATGTGGTGCGCCCACTCTGTGGCTTGTAGCAAAACTGTAAATGGGAATTAATACGGCTTTTATCTCACTGCTTTTCCATAAAAGCCAGATTTGTGCATTGCGCGACTAATATAATATACTGTATAATATGATTGAACTTGACTTTGTAAAGTGCCTTGAGATGACATGTTTCATGATTTGGCGCTATATAAATAAAATTGAATTGAATTGAATTAATAGTTTGTCTTGTCAACAGGTTTCTCCCACCAGAGCTGTGGATCCCTACAACTCTGCCAGAGCCCGGATTAAAAGTCTGTCTTGGTGGTGTTTTTAACTTCCTCCTAAACTCGGGTTTGCATCTGTAACCACAGATACCGCAGCACATCTGACCACCCGGTACCTGTCAGCTGCTTCCGAAGTCCCAGAGGACAACAAAGCCCTAAAAAGTCTCAATCATCACCAGTATCTACCAGCAGGTCCGCTGCTTGCCACCGCCACTGGCACTGATAAGATCAGGGAACAGCTCCTGGAAACCGGACCACAAAAGAGGTCCTGAACATGATCCGTCCTGATTCAATGTCCCTAACCTTCCTCTGGACATGAGAGCAATTCTTCCAGATGTAAATGTGAATTGAAGATCACTGGAACACATTCTGCCGCCAGACGTTCCCAGATCTTCCCAATCACACCCATCCAAGTCCGTCCTTCCGTCTTCTTCCGCTTATCCGGGGTCGGGTCGCGGGGGTAGCAGCTTCAGTAGGGAGGCCCAGACGTCCCTCTCCCCGGCCACTTGGGCCAGCTCCTCCGGGGGAATCCCAAGGTGTTCCCAGGCCAGCCGGGAGACATGGTCCCTCCAGCGTGTCCTGGGTCTTCCCCTGGGCCTCCTCCCGGTGGGACGTGCCCGGAACACCTCACCAGGGAGGCGTCTAGGAGGCATCCTGACCAGATACCCGAGCCACCTCAACTGGCTCCTCTCGACGTGGAGGAGCAGCGGCTCTACTCTGAGTACTCCCCGGATGACTGAGCTCCTCACCCTCATCTATGGTCACACCTTATCTATGGACACACCTCATCTATAGTCACGGACCCAAAGTCTGTGACCATAGATGACGGTAGGAACGTAGATTGACCGGTAAATCGAGAGCTTCGCCTTTTGGTTCAGCTCTCTCTTCTCTCTAGAGCGCCCGCTTCACAGCAGACGCTGCACCAATCCGCCTGTCGATCTCCTGCTCCATCTTCCCCTCATTAGTGAACAAGATCCCAAGATCCTATCCAAGTAACCCGTCAATACATCCATGGGCATGGCACCCCTTCCAAAGGTAATCTAAAGTGCTGTTCAGTGCAAAAGCACAGACAACAATCATGACCTTGCCCCTTGCAACCTGAAGTTCACCTTTCCACTCACTGGAGAAAACTCAAAAATGGAGGCTTGAGTATTCCCACTCCTGCCCCACACCTCTCTCCCTGGGCAGCTCCGGAGTAGGAGAGATTCTCCAGAAGTTGGGCTGCAGAGCCCAGGCTGTACGTAGAGGTTAGTCCAACTACTTCTAGCTGGTACTGCTCAACCTCCATATGTGTATTGTGAGGTGAACAAACTAAAAACCCTGAAATGAGCACAAAAACACACCTGTTTCTGTATGCAGTTCTGCAGAAGATGTGTGAAAGCCGCATGAATAAGAATCTAATTGGCCCCTGAGACACCAGCACCTCCACAGAGTTGTGATCATGAGTCAGAGTTTACGTCTAAAGAGGCCTCTGGAGCACAACGGTTTATACACAAACACAATTTGCATCGGCTGCCGGCTCATTTTGTTCACATCCAGCATGAAAAATACAAATTGAAGACGGCACCTTTTTTCTGTAGGGTCTTAGACTGTATGTAGTCAGAGATACGACACCGAGCCCTTAATAGACAATCTGAGCATATCCAGTGCATGTCTGGGAGAAACTAAAACAGACTCTTGTTCAGTCATACGCTTGCATGTGAATTAAGTCTGTCTTCTTTTTCCCTGAGGTGGCTTGGCGGCACCTCGTCCAGGTTCACGCGAAGTTCATGCAACCTTCGTTCTGCTGTGTGACCATCCAACTAAAAACTGAATCAACATGAAAGCAATTACGTACCGACAACATTCCAGGATGCAGGCCGTGTTCGGGCTATACAGCTGTGCAAGTATATACGGTGAGAGTGGACGTTTTTGCGCAGTTTTCTGACAATCGCTCAAGGCAAAATACAGAGCCTAAAACAACACCCAATGAGCTGTAATCACCCATCAGATTAGTTTTGGGTCAGTTGCGGGTGACTGGCTCCGTGTGCTTTGGATTGGCAGCTGGCTGCGGCAACACATTAAACATAGACTACGGACTGTCAACACTCCGCAGAGACTCGCTGTGGCAGAAAAGCTACTATACGTCATGACAGGAAACCCAGGCCAGTAATGAGGGGCCATCATACGAGAACTAAACGTGCAAAAACAGACACAATCCTAAACTTTGTTCAGTTAAGAGAGACAGTAAGCTCCTTTTACAGCAAGTACACAACCAAACTCAGCCTGCCGCTATTAAAAGACAGCAGAGAACATCACGCAAATTAAGCTGTAGCCTTTCTTGAAACTTTGAGAGTGATGTGTCCAGGCTGGGTCCAAAGTTGTTATTTCAAAGGATCGACTCGTAGTCAGAGACGCACCAAACACTCGGCCACAGATCGGAATTGGCAGATTTTTCCAGGGATGACTCTGATCAGTGTTTTCCAAGTCAAATGACAAAAAAGTGGTCTTTTTTTTTCTTTACTCTTCATTAAATGCATCAAAGTCGTCGTTTTGGTCTTTCAAGGAAGCAACAAGCAGTGCATTCTTTATTATCCACTTCTTTTTAAATTTCAATAGAAATTAAATGTTTTTATGCTCTTCGTTTCATAATTTACTGAGATTTAAAATGATGAATGAGTGAACAAAATTCTGGATTGGTAGGATTCAGGATTTCAGCTTTGGTCAAGGAAAGCCTGATCTGTGCAGCTCTGCTTGTTAGCATAAAAACTGCAGTCATATTCAATAAAATGGAATAGCGTTTTGATGACTTGTCAGATTAGTACCTCTTGAAAATAACCACCTTTAAGGAGGTATTAAACCCATATTTCTCTATTAAAAATGTTTTTTATTGGTCTTGGTCTAATATTCTAATCCTAAATGTTTTCATTTTCAGTAAGCAGAAAATCATAATTGAAGGCTTGGATAAATCTGTCTGTGTGTGATTAATTTACAAAATGTGTTTAACTTAGTGAGCTGAGTTGTTCAAATTACCGTTTTTTTTTTTTCAATATTATTTTATTGAATTTGACTGTAGATGAAAACATCAGGCTTCACATCTTTAATTGTCGCCATCACTTCTGACAGGCGTCTTTCCACATCAAGCCAGACATTGTGCTTTAATGACAGACGACATAAAACTATAAATACTGTCAAATAAAGACCAACATTAAGCTCCTTGATTCGAGTGACGCTTGCTCTAATGCACACAGGGAGATCTGACAAACCCAGCTCTGACAGTGATGACACAATCTGTGGAAGCATATTTCATAGACAGGGCAAAAGCTTGTCATTTCTGGTGATCTTCAAAAAACCGAAACACTTCCATCAAGATGGGTCACACGTTTCCCCTGGGCTGCTAATTTGAGTTTTCCTTTTTTTTTTATTTTTTTTTTTTTATCAGTAAGTACATATTAGAGCTGCAGCTTCTACAGAGACGAAGCACGGATTTGTCTAAGGGGGCAAATTGTAAGACATCATAGTTTGCACTGGCTATTAAACTTACAAATGGTGCTGATTAATACTGATTTGGTTCACACTCTGACAACAGCCTCATCAACAAATGTGAGGATTAAATTATTATTATTTTTTTTTTTTTTTGAGTACTGAACAAGTTGCTTTTGTCTGTTATGCTGCAGCTTCCATACTTGTTGGCATTCCTGGTAAATAGGCATAACATAAATGTAATTCATTTCAGTATATTTATTAATATTGTTTTAAAAACAAATTGTATATTTGAAATTAAATTGTTTCCTAAATCATTGTTGTCCCTTTGCACAGCCCCTGTTTAGCATCAGAACAGCAGTTCGTCTTGTCCTTTAGTACTTCACTAGGTTGATAAACTTTGGGAAGATTTTTGACCATTCTTCATTGCTCAGACCCTCTATTTCGTCCAGATACTTAGGTCTTCTCTTATGGTCTGTTTTCTACAGGATTTAGGTCTGCGGACGGCCATGGTCATCGAAGTAGGTTGATTGTCAGTCTGGTGAACCCTCTACGTATTGATCTGGCCATATGCTTTGGATCAATGATCAGTTTTTGTTGTATTCAGAATGAGGTGACAAATTTAATCAGAGCTGCCGTTGTATCCTGATATGGCTACTGCTGCTTCTGTATCGTATGGATTTGGACCGCTTCCTTTCTTCAGACTGACACCAGCTGGGTGTGCCTTACCTTTCTTAAACACGACTGTAAAATCGGACAGCGGCACATTATAAATGTAGATGTTTTTCAAGAATTTCATGAATTACTGCGGCCCCTGCGTTTAGTTGTAGATCTCTCCTCCAGGGTGTTTTTAAATGAAAAGGAGACGTTTTCAATCAAAATCATTTGAATTAAAATAATTATCCTGGTGGGCTTCACAGTTGCACAGTGGGAAGCGCTGTTGCCATGCAGCAAGAAGGTCCTGGGTTCAAGTCCTATACCCTTGCAATGGGTCTCTCTGCATGGAGTTTGCATGTTCTCCCTGTGCATGCGTGGGTTCTCTCCAGGTACTCTGGCTTCCTCCCACAGTCAGTCAATCAATCAATCAATCAATCAATCAATCAATCAATCAATCAATCAATCAATCAATCAATCAATCAATCAATCAATCAATCAATCAATCAATCAATCAATCAATCAGTCAATCAGTCAGTCAGTCAGTCAATCATTATTGTTAAGTACAATTTGCATCGTAATCGAGATTAGGACCAAAACCTCTCTAAATTATCTAAATGTGTGTGTGTGTGTGAATGGTTGTTTGTCCTGTTTATCTCTGAGTTGCCGTGCTATAGACTGGTGACCTGTCCAGGTTGTACCCCATCTCTCACCCATTGACAGCTGGAGATCAGCACCAGCAACCCTCGTGACCCCAGCAGGGATAAGCGTGTTAGAAAATGGACGGATGGAATAATGTCCTGGTATTTCTAAAACCATTTGGTGCAGCAAATTCCCGGGACCCTTGGAAGGGAAATAGTATGCTGAAGGATCCAGCACACTCAACAGTAGACATGAGGTGCTTTCCCACTTACTCATCCTAAAACACCAAATCCACCTGGAGTGTTTATTTTTTCTGAAAAGCAATTTTTTACTCTCATCTAACCAAATCACACAGTTCCAGTTAAAGTCTTTGCAAAAGCCTCTAAGGCAACTGCTATGCATGTAGCTAGTCTGTTGGTTATGGAGAGAAGATGCTAGCCTCGTGAGACCATCCTGATCTCGCGAGCTTTCAAGGTTTCACTCGCAGATCAGTCTGGCTACTCTCCATTAAAGAACATTTGGAGCCGTTCACCAAACGAACGTCCAATCAGCGTTGGCTTTGAGGCGGGTTGAGGTGTGACGCAACGAGAAGCGCGACAGTTCAGTCTGAAGAACATGGCGGCTTCAGCCGATGAAACTAGCGTTAGCGTGGCTATCGAGCAAGTTTTATCGGAATTACAGAGTATTTCTTCACTGAAAGAAGAGCAAAACACTGCTCTGGAGGCTTTTCTCAGAGGAAAAGATGTTTTTGCTCTTCTCCCGACTGGTTTTGGCAAGAGCTTGTGGTTGTGTTTTCGTCATCGCTGTTAGTACGTCATATGCTTAGTTGATCTGATTGGCTTATTTGGCCCGTCTATCACCAACATAGGCCAATCAGCTAACCAGTATTTTCGCCCCTTCCCAAAATTACTTCAACGGAAGGTTTCCAGATGAATATGCGGAGCAAATCCATCTGGCGGAGTCAGGTTAAGAAGATGCTGGTATTTGCTGTGGTTCTCATGCAGCTCACCATCCTGCTGTGATGGTGGCAACATAAAGTTGGGTTTCTGTCAAACCAAGGGACTTCTGGCTAAAAGAAATGGCGCTCTGTGGATCAGCCTATCTATAGTCCAAAAGAATCAGGAAACCTTCTGATCACTATTACTCTTTTTTTAAATAACAAAAATACATAAGACTTTCTTTTACATTTATTTTACAAACCTTTTGGGGATGGGGCCTCCGTTCGGAGCCCCCATCCCCAAGTCCGTCACTTTCCCAAAGTCGGCCGTTTTCAGGGACTTCCTGCTCGCCAAAGGGCGGCAAATAAGTTTGCCACTGGTGATTTTAGTTAAAATAATGATTTATTAACATGGGATTATGTGCCCATTGAATACATCTACTTGAATTCAAAGGCAGTAGAAATGTAAATTAATACCAGTGACTAAACTGCGGATGATGGGCTTTAGGGGAGAAAAAAGCGGCAGAACGCGTTAAAACCTGCAGCCTTAAAAGGATTAAAATGGTCGAATACAATAATAATTCTTCATGCTAGCTCATTTATTGTTAAATGCTCCTAAGTCATCATTCAGCTAAAGGGTAAAACGACTGCAGTGTGGTGTAGTGGTAGTATGGGCGCCCCATGTATGAAAGGCATCCGGGGTACGACTCCCAACCTCAGCTTCCTGACTGAGAGCTGCCAATAAAAGGTCGACGGCGCAGAAAAAAAGGGGAATGAAAACAATTACGACGTTATACGACTTCTGCTGTGAGCCGTCCCGTTGCGATTAGACGCATACAGCATTGAGATAGACACAACACAACACAAACTGTAAAAGGAAACAAAACAGGAGGGGAAATATATGCCTCCGTGCCATGAGGACTTGTCTAATAAAAGCCAAGCATGCGGCCACCCAGCTGAGGAACACCCCGGGGGAGAAGGACTTCTCCACCAAGCGTTTTAGTTGTGCTCTCACACTGAGCTCCTCTGTACGTTACAGCGGGCAATCTGTTCGCTCTGGTTCGCATTACATCACAAGTCCGGCAGCCTGTAAATCCTCCGAGTGAAACGGGACCCGAGTCGACCGCCGGGACGTTTACGGACACCTCTGGGACGGGGTCTGCGCGGTCAGCTCTGAACCGTACGGCTGGGCTCCTGCTCCAGTGTGATCTAAATACTAATCCAGCGCTTCTCCTGCAGAACTCTTTTTTTTTTTTCACAGCTAAAGCAGGAAAAGGGAGAAGGGAGATTAACATAGCGGATGAGAAAGTGATCTCCTTTGGCTAATCACAAATGCTAATATATCCCGCTCTGTCCTTTCTTATGAGTTGAGCCGACACTGAAAGGCATCTGTGTCCTTTCAAGATTAATTATGGAAAATACTCCTTCAGGTTCTTGTGGGGTTTTCTCTTCTTTCGTTCTTTCTTCTCGACTTGCAAAGTATAATTCAACCCCCTCTCTAATTTCAAGGCTCTACTGGGAACGTGAGCTTATTTGCAGTATGTGTTCATAAAAACACATTTTCACCTGCAGAGTTAGGTAAACGTACAATGCTGTAAAAAGAAATATTTGCCCTAGAAGATTTTTTTTTTTTTTTTTATCAGGCGTATCTCACAATGTCAAACAGAGGGGGGGACCAGGGCTCAGCTTGAAAGACAGGAGATAAGAGGATTTTGTGGGAATTTCTTAAAGGGAGTGCAGCAGTATGAGGCCAAATGTCCTCTATTTTTAGCCGGTTAGAGCCAAAATTGTGTCTGTTCCCGCCTCAGCCCCTTTAAAAAACTGGGTTGGTGTCCTCTTTAAACAGACTCCGTCTGTACCTGCAGCCGCACGGTCAATCTTTCATTCGATTAAAATGAGCCATCAGCCGCAGGAAGTGACGCCAGAGGCTATTATTTTTTCTTTCCCTCGTTGATGAAACTGCGACATTTCCTAATGGTTCAACCCCGTCGACGTGTGATCCCGGCGGTCGACCGGACACCTCTGTGGGGTTCTAAGCGATGAGCCGAAATATAAAGACATAAGCGGGAAATCCACAATCCCCGCCGGCGTCTCTGCTTGACGGCCACGGACACAAGGAGCAGTGTTCCCCCCGGCGTGCCGAGTGCGACCGAAGCCCAAAGAGGGGAAGTGCAGTGTAGGGTTGCGGCACATATAAGACCTGACAGGAGAGATGTAAGGTTATAAAAGCAATAATATTGCTGCCCTGTTAGTGAAAAACAAAGCGACAAGTCCTCTGGTAAGCAGAAACCGTGAGAGAAAAGCTGGAAAACGTTCCGTTTCGCCACGAAGCGACCACAATTATTCCAGAGTGAAACCACTAAACGTTGAGGTGGTTGTTTTTTCCACGAGGGCTGAGTGTGAAACGGGGATTTAAAGGGCCATTCTGATGACAGACTGCCTCTTCATGTTTCACGAGAAAAGGGCTTCCCGATCCTTTCATTTTTTTTTTGTTTTGTTCTCGCTGCTGTGACTAAAACGTCGACAGCAAAGTTTCTTTCTATTGCTTGGTGAAACTGTTTTGTTAAGCACTTACAGTCACCATCCTGTAACGGACCAACACCCTACACAGATTTTACAGCCTACTTGGAAATGAGAAGGCCCTAAACCTCGCTCAGGGTGCCACCCAGCTCATGTCTGGCTGGCGGCCATCTCTGACTCTGCCAGCTGCTGCAGGAACACTGAGAAAGACAAAAGATTGAAGCAACTTTCCTTTTATTCCCAAAAGCTATCCAATCGATACCATAACAGTGGGACGGATGGGAATTAGAGATGTGCTACAAACTGGATGACCAGTCCTGATCAGTGACCAGATGCTCAGAATCTCAGAAGTGAACCGTTTGTCAGATCGGTGAGCAATTACCTAAATGTTAATAGGTTAAGCTAACAATGGTTAACAGGCTCCTGCTGAGGTAAGCGGACTCAAACGCAGCTATCTTTGGTATCAATTAAGTTGTAAATATGAGGCCTTGAAGCTATTTGAAAAGGAAACGATCCTTTCTCTGGAGGCTAGTCTGGTTTTCATTTAGGTTTCCAGCAGCGCGCCAGACCATGTCTGTCTTTTCAATCATTCAACGCTTTTGTAGTGCGGGTTGGACCTTTTTCAGCCATAAAAAGAAAAGCACCTGCAACAGTACAATGATTATACCTTACTTGGGATCATTACATCCAGTTGGCGAAGGTGCTAACTGACCCATAAATAGGCGACATCAGCTGATAACAGGAAAGCTAAACGTATTAGTTTAAGTCCTTTTGTGGTTTCAGTCTCCGTCTTTCATGGTACATGCTGGATCAGGAAACTCCGGCAGCCGTATTTACCCCTAGTAGACTACTTCTGCTTTCCTTTTACGCCGTAATAACATTTTACAGATCGTTAAACAATTGTGAGCGTGAGATAAAGATACCCTGGTTAAATTCAAACGACAGTGTTTCCAAACCACGCTGCGGCTCTGTTAAACTATACATTAACTGTGATTTAACCCAAGCTTTTGCTTAATTTCACCAGCCACATCCAGGTCTGAGCTTATGAATAAAGAGATCAGTTGAATAGAACCTGTCTGACAACATGAAGTAGGCAAAATAATCTAGAAAAGCAACAGGCAGTGATCTGAAACGTTAGGGAGTGATAAATAAAATCTTAAATGGGTAAAATTCTTTTTCACGCCACTGTAACGTGAAAATCACTTTGCTGTTAGAGCAATTTCTTATTCTTTTAGTAAAGAATAAAGTCTGAAAGCCCAGCTCTGTTTCATACTCAATGTTTCTTTGCTACTCTTTTCCTCAACTTAGAACAAAACAAAATGCAAATTAAATACTATTCTAACCCTAACCTCATAACGCTCAGATTTGTTCCTATTTTTTTTGCACAGGATTAAATTGTCTGTGCTGTAATCTATTTATTATGCTGAAAGACGAAAGGATGCTAAAATAAAGGGAAATTCAAAATTATCCAGAGTCAGAGAAGCGATTTATTCCTTTTCTGAGGGGGCTTTGCTGTTCTAAGACTGAATTCACTGAAACGTTTGCATGGCACAATTTCCGACTTGCCACAGAAGGCAATGGATTAAAGTACGACGAAGAAGGTCTTTTACTTCCCGATTCTAATCCAGCACTCTTTAAGACCTCTGAAATCACTGAGATTATTATAGATGAGACTTTAAGGGCATTACCTCTAGTCGTTGCACCATCTCTCTGATGTCCTCCCCGCAGTTGTCATGGGCCGACAGCATGATGCACTCCCCGCGCTCATAGAAGATCTTAATACTCATAATCCCTGAGGTCCAGCCAATGACGTCGCGGCACGAGCAGTTAAACACAACGTTTTTCGACTCCTCCTCGATGAGCACAATGAACTCGTTGGATATGCCGAGCAAGCAGTCCACGTCCATGGACTGCCCAAAGTCCCGGGCGCAGACGCTCCAGGTGATGGCTCCCACGCTGAACAGATGGGCCTCCTTCCTGGCCTTCACCTTCTCCTTCTTCTTCGCTCCGAGCGTGATGAAGCTGAATTTGACGGCCGAGTCTATAGTGGCCGTGCTGACGAAGTTCTCGGCCAAGTCCTTCAGATACTCCTGCCGCGTGCGGGTCGCCATGGCTCGGAACTTCTCCGACTTGTGCGCGGCGTTCTCGCCGTTGATGACCTTGGCGAGCAGGAAGTCCCTGAAAACGGCCGACTTTGGGAAAGTGACGGACTTGGGGATGGGGGGTCCGAACGGAGGCACGTCTTTGGATCTGGACACGGCGACGCTGTAAAATAAGAAAGGCAGAACATCATGGAAGCGTAAAAGATTAAAGTCAAACGGGGCTCAAACTGCTGAGTGATTATGGAACGGAGTTCTGAAATTATAAGTTGAGCGTTTCTGTTTTATGGCGAGCGAGAGAGGAGCTCAGAGAAATCTGCTCTGTTCTGTTCTACAAGTCCCGTGTTATTAGTGAAAGTCCTCTTCGCCTACAAACACACTTGAAGCCGAGCTCTAAGTTATAATTTCAAGGTGTCTCTGAAGATAATAACCGTATCATCACCGAACCCATCAAAAGAGCCCAGTGATTTGTGGATATTACAACAAAGCCACGACAGAAACCACAGGAGGATCGCGCCGAGCTATTATTATTATGCTTTCAAATTTAATGTCTTCATGCAATTTGGCAAGAATTCCTTTTAGCGAAGCCCTTTTAAAATAATAAAAAACCCATCCTCCCTAATTGTCGTGAGCGTAGAGATTTTTGCTTCTTTTTTTTTAATACAAGACTCTGCACAATTTTTGCTCTTTCTTTGCCCTGACTCCTTTTATTACCTAATAAAATAAAGTAGTTTGAAAAGAGCCTGGCAGGCGAAGTGCACGCTCGTTCCGTTTTACCTGTAGCAGACGTTATCGGTGCAGGGGCTGTGGACTCTGACGATGACAAACACATGTTGGAACTGGGAGCGGATGTTTTTGGGAGTGAAGGGAAGGGCCCCGGGCTCCTGGAACACTATGGTGACGATGTCGTTGCCAATGTGCCTCTTCCTTAATAACTGTGAGAAAGTGAAGGGGAGCAGAATAAAGACAGAGTTATCGTGGCGGAGCGTGTCGAGCCGGCAGAGAAACGTTCAACGAGCAGGACAACCCGTCATATGAGCGGACATTTCAAACAGCAGTTCTGCAGCACCTGGACTCTGCTGTACATTTGGTTTTTGAAGCAATCGGTATAGCAACATTAGGATGCATATTGTTTGCACATTCTGTTTTTAATTAGAAGTAAAAATGTCTACGTTTCCAAGTTGGATAAAATGAACATCCGTCTGCCTGAAGTCAGAAACTCAAAGTGGGACAGATTCCAGTTCCTACGGAAGAGGATTAGGGCCACTCCAAAAAAAAAAGTCTATTCAATTCTGAGTTTTTTCTCAGAATTCTGAGATTAAAGTCAAAATTCTGAGAAAAAAGTCAGAATTCTGAGGAAAAAAGTCAGAATTCTGACTTTAATCTCAGAATCCTGACTTTAATCTCAGAATCCTGAGGAAAAAAGTCAGAATTCTGAGGAAAAAAGTCAGAATTCTGACTTTTTTCTCAGAATTCTGAGATTAAAGTCATAATTCTGACTTTTTTCCTTAGAATTCTGACTTTTTTTCTCAGAATTATGACTTTTTTCTCATAATTACGACTTTAATCTCAGAATTCTGAGAAAAAAGTCAGAATTGAATAGACTTTTTTTTTTTGAGTGGCCATAATCCTCTTCCGTACGTTCCTCACCAGCTGCTGCGGAAGAAACGTATTCTCATCAGAGCCAGACTTTTATTTACATTGTAAATTTATAATGCTTAATTTTTATCATGAGAAACTATGTATGTGATTTTTTTAAATTTTATTTAAACTGATCGCCAAACATTTCACCTGCAAAAATTCAGCTACAGCAAATTCATCTGCAAATGTGTTGACCCTCTGGTAAACCAAGCCGAAGCAATCAGCACTAGATCAAGCGGCTTTTAGCCAATGCCATTCCCAAAATGACGAATGGCATCGCAGTGAAAGTAGCTGTAATAAACCATTTATTGTATCTCATTTAATCTTTCACACAGCCTCTTTAGTGTTTGAATACATAAAAGGCAGAGAAATGACTGCTACTGGTCAGTATTTACTGATGGTCACTGAGCGTAACAATAGGGGATGGGAACAACCCAAAGCCTCACCAAAGATGTTTTTCCCAAGAATTAAAGTTGTAATTTCAAAGGTAAATATAACACAATACAAGAGCACAATAATTAGCAACTCCCAATTGTTTCTTACTTGCAAGTAAAAGGTTTTTATGTTCAGTTTAATGTTGCTCCCAGATGGAAGTTCCAACTTGAAAAAAATATTAAAAACGGACCAGAACTTGATTTACTGTCATCTGATTTAGATATGATCAACCCTAACCCCCTTTTCTACCTGATAACTCATAACTGCTTTTAAACAAGTTAATGAGCTTGAACAAATTGACAGTTTTTCTTTTTACCTTGTAAATAGCTCCAACTACTATTTCCAAATATCACCAATTTATGATATAAATGACTGAAGTAGATGTATATTTGCCTAAACGCAGTCGACGCTGCGTGTATTGTTGGTCTAAACAAATACTTAACCTCATTCTGTCTGGAATGTGATTGCTGGTGAGGGTCAGAACGAGCCCAAAACAAGCAGGATTAAAGGGCAACAGGGGTGAAATGGGATAGATGAAGGGATGAGTAGAGGCTGCTGGAAGATTACCCCCGGGGGATTAAATTAAAATATACAATACAAGAAAAGGAAAATAAAACTCTCTTAAAACCCAAACTGCTCCCAATCACATACCTTGACGGCGTTTTCTACCGCGTGGCGCCGTTTCTCTCCGTCGTTTTCTACCGCTTAGGAATGCTTTTACACGGTTGTGTTAACAGGCTTTTTATTAAGCGCTCAGAAAGCACTTCCATACATTAGCAGAGACAACATGGTGCAGAAAACACTGTCATTTAGGCATTACTGGCCACCATTTGCCCATCAACCACTACATTCACTTAATCCCACTTGCTCACAAAGACAGACCGAGGCTCGTCTAATACAGCGGCAAGTCCATCCCATGAGGAAGCGCTGATTAAAATCCTCGTACGGGGCACCGTCTCCATGGCAATGCGCGTGTTTTCAGCTAATAGGTTATTACCATGGCAAAACGGCTCTCTGGGGAAGACTGACGAAAGTCGGCATGGGTGGATCCTCGCGCGGAGAGGCTGCTCGGGGACTTGTTACAAGCATCGCGTGGCGGCTCACCAGGCGAGAGAGCGAAGGCAGTGACTGTGTGAGGTAATAAAGCGGCAGGCTTACCTGCTGTCTGTTGTTGGGCGTGTAGGGGAGCATGGTGGACACGTGGAACATCAGCTCGTAGTCCTTGTAGGTGGTGTACAGGGAGTGCGTTCCCGTTGAGTCGGCTGCGAGTGAGCGCACAAACAGATTAACAGCAAACGGGTTTTTAAACAAAAACAGACGACCGCAGCCGGCATTAACGGAGATTTGTGAGTTTCAATAGTTAAAGTTGACGCATCTAACGCTGCAGAAGGGGAACTAATAGTAAGTAAAATTTTTCTTAGAAATGAGTTTGTCGTTGATTTGAGCAGGCACGTTTAATTGATCTGTCAATTGCATAAGATTTATGCACTTAAAATAGGAACAACTCATCTCCATCATCCTTTTTCAAGTCCAGCGTATCTAACTATGTTACTTTAGGGGTCAAAATACTCATTCCATTGGCCGATAATCTTATTTACCTGCTCAAATCAAGGGGAAATTCACTAGTTTCAAGAAAATGATGCTTAATTTTAGTTCCCTTTCTGGAGGGTGGCCTCATCTTACTTTTGTTATCCAGCTGAGCTCTGTACTTTGTGAAGCCCTTGAGGCGCACCCGCTGGCCAAGCAGGTCCAGGAACTCCTCCAGCGCCGGCCCGCCGCTCTCGTTGTTGTACATCTCCTCCTCCGTGCTCTGGCCCGCCTTGCAGTAAAGAACCCCCACCTTGTGCTGGAAGCTTAGCTGGAACGTACGCAAATACCTCTGAGTCAGTATCACTTCCTGTTCCTCTGCATTATGCACTCACAGCGGGCTAGTCTCCACTTTCCATCGTGTTACAGCTAAAGTTAAGGCCTTAGAACCCTTGGAGGGGAGAGATGAAATCCCCTTTCATGAAGCCGGGCTTTGAGCTCTCAGGAGCTCTGAGCGGGGCATAAATTAAGCCGAGCTATTAGCTGCAACTTAAGTTCAGCTGTGGAGCAACAAGGGAGTGAATTAGAAACATTAGGCAACAGACATGGATTTATTGCAGCAAAGTTTATTTTTTTTATTTTTTTTTGATGACACATTTTACATAAAACTTTACATAAAAAAAAAGAACCATACAAGCACAGCCTCAGGATTGGCAGCTGTGCTCCAGTATTTCCAGCCAGACCAGGAAGTTAAAAATGTCAACCTGCAAGACCAAAAAGGTTTCCTTCAGCGCGATAGGAAATAAATGATCTATAGACTGAAACCAATTTGAGCCATCGCTCCCCGCAGCCCCCCCCCGGTTGCAGGTTATCGGTTCTCAGCGTTCTCTCCCTAGACTGTTGTCATGGTGACTCCTCCATCAGCGGGTCTGCTCCCGTTGTGATGGGAAGCTGTTACACCTTCCAGCTCGGTGGAAACTGCATGATGTGGTCTTCTATTTTTCATTTAGGATTATAAGGACTTACTTGACCCCGAAGCAGCCTGGTTAAAAGCAAAGACGGTCCCATTCACCCACTGCTGCACGTTTGTTGCTGCTTGGAAAGTACACACACCCCGGCCACCTAAGCTCAACATTCACCAACAGATACAGCGCATCGGGGAACTATTCGTACCGTATGGAGCCTTTTCACATTTTGCCTGGTGATAAAAGCTAAACTTTAAGGTATTTTACTGGGGTTTTGGGTGATAGATCAGCTGATGTCATGCATTTTTGTAAGACAGAAGAACACTCTTTTGTCCCAGATGTAGAAAAGCTTTATCACGGCATAAAGTGGCCACCACCCTGTTTCCCAGTAAGGATGGTGTTTTCAACGTGATGTGAAGTTTTGGCATTTATATAATTTAGCTTATAAGCTAAAATGCTACATTTTGGTAAAGGAGCACCTTATTCCACTTGTTTGCTGCAAACGTCTTAAAACTTTCTTTTCAACATTTCAACAATTTTGCCGCTCTTCGACAACTTTATCCCTGCAGTGTTCTTTGGTCTGATGTCTTTTGTTCCCGAAATGCTCGCCAAAGAACCGTTGAGACCGTCACAGAGAAACTGTATGCATACTGAGCTCAAATTACTCACCGGTAGATTGTTTGCTGACTCATAAGGCCAAAATATTTGCTCTGGATTTTATTCAGGGCAGTAGGGTCCAAACATTTTCTCATCTGGGCCAAACATGTCAAGTCAAATTACTTGCGAGCCGATTAAAACTTTTTCAAAAAACTAAAATTACAAAATATATATCTTATATACATATTGTTTTTTTTACTGCTCAACCAAATAACAATAATAAAAAAGAACAAAAACTAAGCATGAATATTTCTATCAAACAAATAATGTAGTCGGCATTTTTTTGACAGAGAGGAACGTTTACATCATTCTAGGTCCAAAACTTAAAAAAAACAAAATATTTGCCTAATGAAAAGAAATTATGTTGTTACTGAAATGTGCTATACAAAAACGTTGCCTTGCCTTGAAAAGAAAACCATCAATTTGCTAATTATTTAGGGCCTCATTAAAAAAAAAGAAGAAATAAATACTAAATTATCAGCAATATGAACAGCATTCTTTCATTGGAAACGCTTGCTGTATTTAGCCAAGTTTAATAAATTAATAGGAAGCAAATTGGTTTGCACCAAAGCTTGCTTTTGAGTAAATGTCCCTGGATAGATGTGATCCTTTTTACTACGACTCTGAAGACAATGCAAAAAGTGATGTTATTGAAAGACAAATGCTTATTGTTGTACCAAAAAAAATTTTGTACAACGATTTTCATTTGTGTCATATTTTACATTTGAATCAACCACGTTTAAATGTTTTAGATGAAAAAACAACATTTCTTCCACTTTACAAACATGCACAGCTTTGTGTTGGACGATCGCATTGTTATACACATTGAAGTTAGTTGCTATAACGTGACAAAATGTGAGAAGGGAGGAATTATTTATTCGGGCAAATTTTAGATCTCTTTCTCAGAAAGTAACAGCTTCTTACAAGGAGGAGAGGGGACTTATTTATTCCCCACATTTTGTTATCGTCGACATTTTCTTAAGTATGTTGAGCAAACTGCACATTCATCTTTGCGGAGGTTAAAACTCACAAACACAAATACCGCATGCTCATTGGGTGGATGGAGAAATGAGGGCAGCACCGTTCCCCGGAGACAGCCACGAGGCACCTGGGGGATACAGCATTGCCCTGGCACAACATGCAACGCTAATGTGACATCTGCTTCCACTGCAATCTACTTATGTTGCAAAAAAAAAAAAAAATGAAATAATAGCTCCAAAAAACCTTGCCACCAGAGCCAAGCCAAGGGTATAACCTTCAGGGGCGCCAGGCACTTGTAGAAATTACACACACAAAGAGTGCCCTGAAGCTCTTTTTCCTTACTCTGCAACCAAACTGCACAGCGAACCCCATGGCAATTAGTATTTCTAATGTCTCTTTCACAAATCATTTCCGTCATAAAGCGAGCCGAGCCACCTCTGAGGGGCATCTGGACAGCAAAGCAAGAAACCAATGTTTTGTCAAAAAAAGAATCAAATTATCCAAATCTAGAGGAGAAAATTACCTGGGGGTTGGGGGGGTGGTGGGGGGGTTATGGCTGGTTTCAGCCAAAGCGTATTGTGACTCAACACACAGGGCATCATGTCCTCAACCCCCAGCAGTGCTCCATTTGTTTCTCATCACCACTATGGTAATAAGCGCCTTCACAGAGATGCTATAAACACCGTTTGGCATCAAAGAAACAGATTTATCATCAAACTGGAGTCTTAAACACAATTATAGAACATGTGTATCTATTTCTAAGGCTGCAAGGGTTCCAAAAAAAAAAACTAACTAAAAGTTTATTCTACTGATCTAGATAAGAAGTTGCCAAAGACTGATAAACAGAACATTTTGGAGGAAAGGACGTACCACTGAAGATTAGATCAGCTCTTTAGTCTAGAGTCTAAATTGCTGAGAGGCAATAGAGAGTGTTCGGACCATCTCACCAAGTCTGAAGGCTTTTTACAGAATTCATGGAAGGCTTACACTCTTTTTTTATATGGCAAATGGCAGTGCACAGTTAATCCTTTGTTTTAGGATCATAAGGCATAGATGAGAAGATTTCTCTTTTGCTCCCTTTAAAAGGCACTTGTCATTGTTGGGTAGCTCTGTCGGCTTTTTCAGAACCGTGCTTTTACCACTTTGTAAGATGGACTGAAGAGGAAGATGAGACGTAGGGCAAAGTAGGAAGAACGTCAGACCCCCTCTTTGTCTGAGGACAGAATTGAAAAAATGGTGGGTTGTGAAGTCCTGCCTGGACATAGTGTTGGATGAACGGCAGCAATGTGGCTGAGAGGGACAGAACCTGTTCCTACACAGAACATAATGAATTCCTTTAAGCCTGGAAGAGCCACATACGATACAGGGGAACGTACTGATCGGGCAAAACATTACGACCATGGACAGGTGAAGCGAATAACACAAATGGTCTCTTCACCGTGGCTCCTGTTGATTGGTGGGATATATCAGGCGGTAAGCGCCGTCTAAAGCGTTGACGTTAGACGCTGGAAAGACAGAAGGGGCGAAGATCTGAGTGAGTCTGACAACCAAATTGAGACGTGTCTGCAGGGGTCAGCGTGTATCAGAATGGGTCAAAGGAATGAAGAGTGTGGACAGGGTCGTAGACGGCCAAAGCTCACTGAGTCAGAGGGAAAGAGATGGCTGACCCGTGTGGTCTGATCCAACAGATGAGCTGCTGTGGCTCATACTCCTCATGTACCAAGTCAATGCTGGTTCTGAGAGAAAGGTGTCAAGGTGCACTATGGGAAAAGGACAAGCTGACCAGGGCAGATGCTTTGGGCAACGCTCTGCTGGGAAACTTTGGGTTCTGCCATCCATCTGTTTGCTATTTTGACCACCTACCTTAGCATTGTTGCAGACTATGTATATATCACATTATAATGGAAACTGTATTTTCTAATCTGGCTGACATCTTTCAGCAGGATTATGCACCCTGCCATGAAGCAAAGAGGCTCAGGAATAGTTTTAGGAGAACAACAACTTTAGATTTGTTGGCCTCCACATTGCATTAACATTGCGATTTACAGTTTTTCAGCTTTCCCTCTCGTAATTTCAATCTATATAACAATAATTTACAGTTATTAATGCCTCTGTGTGGCTGATCACATGCTTGTCCATCTCCATTATAACCAAAATCAGTAACAGACAATGTCTTAAACATCAGAATCAGAATCAGACATACTTCTTTTTTTTTTTATAACATACAGGGGATACACTTTGTTGTTGTTGCCAAAACTCTGTGGAAACTATTATTGTAAATTTTTACAAATTAAATGTACATTCCTGAGAACATTATTGTTACGTCTGTTGCTTTGCGACTCATCTGTTAAACTGAATAAACGGGGCGGATGGTTTTCAAATCCGTTCAGCTGGAACAATATCAGAAAAGTAAACATCATGGCCAACTAGTCTAAAAGGTTCAATTTCCATATATAAGAATCAAACTTAGTGGGCTGCAACAACAAGCCCAGCAGGTGGTAGATTGCTCTCTTGAACTGGTGGAACAAATCAGATTTAAATATAAATTACACTTAATAGCTGAACTGTTTAACTATTTATAAAGCTGTGAGGGTTTCTGCTATAACTTGGGTTTCTCTGGCAGTTTCAGTCAAGGCAGAAAAAAAAACATGAATAGGAAGTTACTAAACAACCTTGTTTATTTTTTAGTTTACTTAACTATATATATATATATGTATATATATATATATATATATATATATATATATATATGCATATATAGTTAAGTAAACTAAAAAATAAACAAGGGTGTTTAAAAAGTACAACTGCTTAATATTTTGAGTACAAAAGATAAAGAACTCTTGATTATATATAACAAACGATACCATGTGCTGTAAAATTCTAGACACCTGCAAGTTCAATAAATAAATCATATAGTTTTTTTCACATTGACCATCAAGACATTACTAACAGTACTAACATTTATTATACTACATAAACACGCAAAAGTACCGAAAACAGGTAAGATTAAGTACCGGTACTGATTCCCAAGTACCGGGTATCGGTTCAAATGTGAACGGTACCCATCATGGAAACATCTCCTCTCAGATTAAACAGCCTTATGCTTTTTTCCAGGCCATCTGTGCATAATCAGTTCAGTCACTGAGATTCAAAACATATTCGCATATGCTCCAGTTTCTCCTTATATCCCCGGAAAATTGCGGCGGGGTCTGCAAGCCCGGACTTGTAGGAGAAGATTCTTTGTGATTATGGAGCTATTGGGAATACCATCTCGCTTCAGGGCTCTTTTAACTCACCCAGCAAGAAAAACCATTAAACAGACAGCTGTACCATAACATCTCTTAAGTAATGTATGTCCACACAAAAAAGATTTGGTTTTCCACGAATGATAAAAAGAAGTCTTGCACTCATCTGGTGCGATACTGACTTCTTCTTATAAATAAATTAAAGGTGTAGATTAGGTCCAGTTGGTCTGCATAAAGGGGTTCTGGGGAGATTATACATTTCCACTAATGATGATATTACTGATTAAACCAGTAAGTTGCCACAATATTATTGTCCAAAGCAAAAGTTTGTTTTCGCTGGACTTTTGGGTTGAGGTAAGTAAGAACCAAGGTCAGTTAGAGGAGCTTTAAGCCTTAATTAGCTACTCTGAATATACGTCTGTACAATATTTTATCACATTTTGCCCCTTCCTAATGGAGGTGCCAGTTTCACTTTGATTACTTGAAAGTGTTTGCAGAAACTTTCTAGGTGTCTTGCGTAAGGAGTCTCTTCTGTGCACTCATTTACCAAGTCATTTGACTTGATAATGACATGCAAAATCTCTAAACTTGGCTGCTTTTCATTTGCTTTAGAATGGACTCTCTCAGCAGAAATGTAAAAAAAAAAAAAAAAAAAAAGAAATCTGAAGAAACAAAGACGAGCTTGGTGGACACTTCTATAATGAGAGCCTTTCCCTTGTCAGCTCGAATGATGGGCACACACTAATGAAAGCAATTAGACTAATAAGCAGCAGATTTCCTGATAGTAAAACACGACTAATGCTCCCACTCCCGCTGCCATCTTGTAGTTTCATTAGATGAGAAATGAAAGCCCCTAAGATCAGACAATGAATCTGTGACTGAAGACAACCTTCGGCGTTATTAGCAGTTCAAGGAGAAAGGCTTTAAGATGACACCCTCCTCCGCCTAAAAAACACAACGTTAACCTCTTTAATGAAAGTAAGCTAATAAAAGAAAGTTATTTTTACTAGTCCTTCTGCAACAGACAGCAGGCATGCCAAAGATATACTGCTGATATTTGCAAAGCTTGTCGGATTTCAATAAATGTTCTAATCTCTGTATTGTCGGTATTATGCATGAAAACAGCAGTCTGCATTGTTATTATTATTGTTGTTGTTTTATTTGTCCAACTCAGCCAACTGTGCAGTTTTATTAACTTTTTCATCATTAGTAATGAAACCAAAAATCAATGTAGACTGATCAGGCTATGATTGCACTTTTCTCATGGCAACATTTAACATTTTAGGAAATTGCTTGCAATATTTGAGCAAAAAAACAAAAACAAACCCTCAATTGATTCTAGACCAATTGCAGCCTGAACTGAGGGGCAGAGTCACAAAGACTGTGCTCATGCCAAATGTGTGATAATCAAAATCGGCCCCGAGGTTTTATTGTCAAACTGCATGCACAGGAAGACCAGCTCAAAAATAGAGATATCAAGCAAACAGTGTCTCTCTCTGTATCAAAGCAGTTTCTCCACATCTAAATTAAGCGTTATGCCTGCATTTGGGTCAAATCTGGCCATGTTTATCCGTGTTAGAGTTGCACCGAGATATCAGCAGAACATTAGAACATTTTTAGCTTGACCAGCCCAGACCAGTACCCAAACTGCTGGAAACTCAAAAAATCATATACTTTTTTTTCTCCTGATGAGTGAACGTACCATTGTGTCCCTCATCTGTGTGGAAGTTGCTAGTTTGTGAAGAAAACTCAAAGCTGGCTCTTTTCATTATAAGCAAAGGGTTTTAAATAAATCAAGTCAGGTTCCAGAGTTAAGGTCATAATCTATATTATCTGGGAATAGATAAGGACACTGCTGCTTTACTAATGCTAGCTACGCTAACCTTGCTAATCACAGATATAAGATGCCAAACATCATTGAAAATATCAATGAGTTGTCTTTTGTTTTGAAATGATCATAAATCCCAGTTTCACAGCCGTAGCCCTCTCACACATCCGGTGGGACGTCCCTTCTTCTTCAAATATAAATAATTAATCACTCAGGCAGGGAAGGGTAAAACAATTTGAATGCTGTTTTTTTTTTTTTTCTTCCTTTTTATGGCTTCATGCTGGGGTAGTTGTTAGCAAGGTTGCCTTGAAGCAAGAAGGTCCTGGGTTCAAATCCTGACCAGGGGCCTTTCTGCATGGATTTTGCATGTTCTACTTGTGCATGTGCGGTTACATGTTCTTCAAAAAACATGCATGTTAAGTTCATTTGCTAATTTAGATAGCGCTTAGGTCTGAATAAGTCCATGCGTCAATTTGTCTTTGTAATGCCCTGCAATGGACTAGCGACCTGTCCAGGGTGTACCCCGCCTCAATAAACACCAAACCCTCGCGACCCTGCATGGGTTAAGCTGATATAGAAAATGGATCAATTAATGATGTTACATCTTCATATTGTATTGTAGGTCTTGAGTGAAACTGGAATAGGTCAAACTGCTTTGGGTGAGGCATCGAGGAATAACTATATCATCTGGAGTGAGGAACAAAATAAATCCACAGCATGTTATTTTAGGGTTGCCGTTACAAATGAGAACTCTCCCCGATTCTCCTGACGTGTTCCTCGGCTTAATCAGGAGCCACAGTTTGCAGTGAGGACCCATGTTTCCCTTAACTTTTTGATAATTTCTACAATTTGTATTTGACAGAAAAATAGGTACAAATTGTTTTACATTTACTGGCCACAGTATGCATGCTTGCCTCTGCATATATCTAGTTCAGATAGGAAACGACCAGCAAGTACAAAACCTGCAAAAGAAATGTAGTAAATTGCATAGTTTTGTTTATTTTTTGATTAAATGTGTCTTAAATAAAAAAAAGACAATTAGAACATGACTGGTTAAGCAAAACCGTCCATATCTTCCCAAAAAAACTCTGACCAATTCAGTGCTGTTACCATCATGAGCACGCCGTATCTGTGTTAGCAATCATGACCCTGACTGTAACGTGATGTCTGTCTACTCACCCCTTGCTCATCCAGTTTGAGGAGCTGCTCTGGGACTTTGGGAGAGTTGAGGGCCAGCCTCAGACACTGGATATTCAGCTCAGGGATGACATATTCCAGCACCTCCTTAAGCGGCAGGCCGCGGGCCGTTCCATGCCTTGCCGTGGATGGAATGGCATCCTCCAGGATGGCTCCACGGAGGGTGGTCAGCTGACGGAAAAGATAAACAATCAAGAGTTTTGCTGAAGCAATCTGCAGAGTGTCATGCACAGTTTGACGTCGCCGGTATGTAACAGCCGGGGTCTTCTCTTGCATGTGTCGTTCTGGCTGGCTGCTCTTGTATAAAGCCTCTGGACCACATTGAAGAGTCAGATTTTAAATAATTAACGCAGACTAACTGGGCAATACATGGTAAGGGATTTTACACTGTTAACCCTATTAATGGGCCAGTTAGAAAAAAAAAAAGGAACGCTGTTGTTTGGAACATCATTTCCGTCCACACAGACTCTGGACATTAGTGTCAGCACTCAATGGCCATCTGACAGCGAGGCTTTCTGAAAAGCAGATTACTTAACAGACTTTGGTGCGGCAGGGAGAGAGAGAGAGAGAGAGAGAGAGAGAGAGAGAGAGAGAGAGAGAGAGAGAGAGAGAGAGAGAGAGAGAGAGAGAGAGAGAGAGGCAGTGTTACAGACAGTCAGACAGGGCATTGGGGCTAAATGAGAGGAATTAACCCAAACAGACGCAGCAGTGGCTGGGAAGTTAAAACATTGTCTGCATGTAGCCTGCGTGGCTACCATGACCCAGATACATTGTTTCATCATGGCAGCCGTGCTTCAAATCGAGAACGGTGCTGGATATCGGTGACATTTCTCTGCCTGACACATCTGTTGCACCTGAATAATTCAGTGAGTGAGACCAACCAGCATCAATCAAGGAACGCTTTCCGTACACCAGGGACGCTCAGGCTGCGCGTCTCTCACTTTTTCTTTTTTTTTTTGGATTAATCGCGCCGCGAGTGTATGTGCGTGCACGCCTGGGTGTGCGCTAAAGGGACGGAGGAAGCGAAGATGATCACGAGCGACTCTGATTGACGGCTCCGGTGCTCGCATGGCTGACCGGGACGGCCGGACACAATCGGGGAGCTCGGAGCAGATTTTCTTGCACTGCATGACTGAGCCCTAAGCTGAATGACCTTAACATGCTGAATACAATATAGGAGTTTTTGAACTACAAACGTTGTTGTAAGTAAAACGCACCCTTTTTAGAGCTTGTGCTATTTGATGTCACTGATTTTGAAATTTACATAACAGATCACACATATAGCTGAAACCAGATATTCACATACACAGTATTAAATACCATTTGTTTTAATCTCCGTCTCGCTAAACTTTTTCCACTTTCACTTAGGATTAGTACAATTATTCTTTGCTGATATTCTTAAACTTACTTCACATTCTGAAGTTTACATACACTTCCTTAATATATTGTAGAGTTGCCTTTTAAGCTGGAAAACTTGCGTCAAACATTTTGGATGCAAGCCTCTTACAATCGTTAGTTGGAATTTTGTCCTGTTCCTGCTGAGAGAACTGCTGTCACCGCGTCAGGTTTGTAGCCTGGCTTGTCCAGTTCAACTTTTCAGCTCTGACCCCAGATTTTCTATGAGCCTGAGATCAAGTTTCTTTGGTGGCCACTTTCAAAACGTTGACTTTGTTGCCCTTGTGCCATTCTGTAACTAATCTGGCACTTTGCTCAGGGTCATTGTCTAATTCGAAGGTCAATTTGCAGCCAATATCCAACTTCCTGAGTGATGTATTGGGATGTTGCTTCAACATCTTGACATAATGCTTTTTCCTTATAATGCCATCGTTATGTGAATTGCACCGGTCCCTCCTGAAGCAAAACATTACATGAAGCTACAGGTTACTGGTTATGGCTAAAGACTGGTAAACAAACAGCCAGTTATCTCGTAGCAGCCCATAAACCTGGATAAACTTGACTCCATGCCATCCAACAGTCTGACACCTTTTCTACAGACAACATGTGAGGGGCGTACCACTCTTGCAGAGACGTGTCCCTGCCGATCTATAATAAGCTGACGTAATTATCATTTGAGGCTCTTTCTCATTCCTTTTGTCCCCACAATGGTATTATAAGACCCTCAGCTGAAAATCTGTAAACCATTTCTCTGGCTTATTTAGATTAAACGTGTTGTAGATTTTCTGTTTCTACAAAAGAAGTATTCAGTGTGTGTTTGCTTTTTCGGGGTAAAAGGACCTAATATAACATAATGTCATACTTCACAATTGAGATTTTGTTGCCTCCCCATTTTCCCCTCCGCTGTATGTAGATATGGTAGAACACGTCAAATTTAGTCTCATCAGATCAAAGGAAAGATATGAAAAGATTAAGGTCTTGTCATTTATTTGTCAGTTCTCCTTTCCTTTGGTGCATTTGTGCTAAATTTAAACTGATTAGTCCGTGGTGTCCAAACCTTTTGTCATGCTGGTCAAAAGTACTCACAGGCCAAAAAAAGATATGTTTTTACGCTATAACTTTTTTTTTTAATTGGGCAACAAAAAAATTAAGCATTCACTATTTTTAAGCATTCAGTATTTCAATTAAACAAATAAATAGTAAGATTGTTTTTGTTGCAATGGGATGTGTAAATCGTTGCAGATCCCAAGTTTTAAATTTCAGTCTATTCTTAGCAACAAAAGTAAAAGTTACCGGATAGATGTGGTCCTATCTTCTATAAAACTAAAGAGAATAAAAAGCCTGCATGGTTATTAATAGACCAATACTATTAAGATGATTTCAGTATGTTGGGAATATTTTGGAGTTAAAAAAAGTCTCCACCTGCATCAGCCACCTGTGCAGAGAGGCCAAACTTATACAATTCTTGAATTTCCATCAGTGGCCACACAAAATCAGCCCCGGGCCTAACTTTGGACACCCCTGACTTAGATGAACTGACGTTAATTTTGTCAATGTGTTTCTAAAATTTTATTTATGCTTGACACAACTTGGAAGATCAACAGAAACAGAGTTTAACTGGTTTAGAGATGCTCTTTGACCTAAATTCTGTCATGTTTTTACGTAACAGATTTTGATAAAATCATGGTCATAATTAAGCTATGAAAAAATATCACAACATAAAACTTTTGCCAAATTTCCCACCCCTAGACTAGACAGATCTCTCCATCTTTCACCATGCCGACCTTCTCTAACTCATACGAACACATTGTTTCAACCCTGCGGCCTCCTGTGGCTGCAGGCGGCAGTGAAACCCTTTTTATAATCCGAACAAAGGGATGATTTTCTTACCTGACTGGTTCTGAATGTGATCCGATAGTTAAACTGCATCCCTTCTTTCTCCTTTCCGTCGTCCAGCCTCTCCCTGCGAACGCTCACCGCCACGGGACCCAGATTCTCGTCCACCCCGAAATAGTTTTGGTGCTCTGCAGACAATACCAAAAACCATGCACTGTTAAAGGACCATATCATGTTTTTCATGATTAGACAAGGGTTAGTTACGAATATCAATACATACTAAGGTTTTAAAATGATGATGAAAAAGTTTTAAAAATAAAAAAACTATATTGTTCATACAATTTTATGTCCTTATGATGAGATGTGAAAGAGAGTGTTGGAGTGAAGAGCTTTCTTCCCCCTCTAAAAACTGAAGAGGGGTGCACCATGTCCCCTCCCCTACATGTTTCTGCACACAGACCAGGCAGATGGCTGACAAGACAACTACTAAACTAGATAAATTCAAGCAGCAACACGCTTCACTTTGCTAGACATTTGTTAAATAACTGACTGCAGACCGCACCGGAGTAGATAGCCCAACCAACCATTTAACATCAGCCTGTTTACGCCTGTGTTACTTTATAAAGAGCAGTACAGCTAAAGCTATGATATTTAAAACAATACGCACTTGAAAACTCCACTTTACTTTGTGGGGGTATATTTTCTGTTTTCATTTAAGACTATGTATGAAATGCAAAACAAATGATATAATGAAGAGAACATGATTGTAGGTTTAAAAATCAATGCGCTTTATTATTTTAGCAGCAATTATGTTTTAAACAAAACAATTAGAACAATAGAAGATTTGTGTTTTGAATCATTGGGTAAATACAGCAAAACTACGGTTATTGTATAAGTATTGCATATTCGGCCATGCCTCATTTCATACTATTATATAGACTTGTTTACAAATCAGATTACTGCGTTTCCATTTTCTCTGCCTGCTTAATCCCTGCAGGGTCAGACGGCAGACTGGTGCCTAATCCCAACGGTCAAAGGGGTGAAAGGCAGGGTACACAGAGGTCATCAACCAGGCAAGCACATACTAAACAACTAAGGGCAATTTTAGTGATAAATTAAGATAATTTATCTGGGAAGAAGCCAGATTAAACCTCACAAGGGGTCAGGGTCCTTCTGTACCCATTTAAATATGTTAAGTCCAAGGCAACAGTGCTTAAAAACTGTGCCACAGATGAAGGAGCAAAGTATCTTACGGCATCTAGTGACTGAACCTTTTGACAGTTTTTCCTTTTGCTTAGTCTAAATTCAGTCAGATTTGATGGAGAGCAATCTTCAAGTCTTTACACAGATTCCCAGTTGAATTTTGGGCTAGGCCATTGTCACATTGGGGTGTATGGTTTTGTGTGTATTTATGTTAGCACTGTAATACACAGGTCAAATGTAACAACGTCGCTCAGAGTCTCAGTCCAAACCTCTTACCGCCGGCTTCGCCCTCCCACAAACCCAGACGAGATTAAGCAGGTATAGTTGATGGACAGGATTATTGGATGAACTCGGCAAGCAATTTCAATGAGCCGTCGATAAAGGGAGATTTGGATAAATTCTGAATTAAGTATCCGACAGAGTCAGACGATTATAGGAGGGACTGCCATTAGTTCAATGACAGGTTATGTGAACAGTGAGGTGCCAGACGTCTCACATATTTGGTCCACAATCTCTCAATAATAGGTTTGGCGAACCACTGATCTGTGAAATCCATCTCAAAATACCGATGAGCAGATATAACAGGATATTCCCTGGTAACATTCATAGTTCCCAGAAAACCTCCCAAAACTGCACAGTTCCCACAAAAAAAGACAAGATACGAAGGTCTGACTGCCCTTGTTTTTATGGGCTTTCTGACACTGAAATGATCAGTTAGTCTTTATTTGTCTATGCACAATTATCCCTTCCTCCAACAGGTCAAGATGATAATCAGCAAAGTAATTTTTGTAATAATCTAATGTGCTGGTTGCAAGTGTGATCTACCAGAAATAGATCTACCAGATAAAATAGTCCCATGATGTCTTCACTAAGGTCTAAACCTGGTCACTTGTCTTTATTAAAAAATGTACAGTGAAAACTTTAATATAAACACTTGGTTGAGCTTCAAACTTTTTGTCTAAAATTTAAAGTGTTGTATAGGTCTGGACTAAATTACATACTTTGTACATGTTGTGGAAATAGTGATACCTTTATTAAGTTTGTAAATATTTTAACAATTTTGGAGCATCAATGCTTTATTGACCATAGATTAAGCATACCCAGTTTATAAACAACTACAACTTTGTTATGCTATTGTATTATCTTATCGGCTGTTTATTAGTATTTGTGCTAATACAATGCCCTAGTTTCCCCCATGAGGATCAAAAAAGGAAAACCCTGTCTTTCATATTATTTTAAAAAGGTCAAATCCTGATCTGAGGTCATGACAACATAAAAAATCCTCAACACCATCATTTTTTAAAGGTCTGCATTCACCTGTCAGTGAAAACCCAAAATTATCAATGAGTTCGACCAAAACTTAAAGGAGCAATAAGCGATATTTCACCACTAGGAGGAGCTTGAGCACCGTCTGTGGACAAAAACAAGATGTTTATCAAGCCACGCCTTTCTCTACCTCGCTCCAGCACTCGGCACTCATTTCCTCTTATCACCCACTGGCTCATATGCGCATATTTGCGAAGGATAAAAACACAGCAAAACAGCATCATCTTTCAGAGGAACATATCTACTAAAGAAGTAAATAACTCATAACTTTAAAATGCTGTTAGCAAGAGAACGTTATGATCCGATTGGCGGTGCTCTCCGCCATTTTGTGCCTGGCTGTGGCATTTTATGGGCAGGGAGTGGCTAAGCCCTGAGTGGCAGCTGTTCACTTCCACGTACGAGCACGGGCGTTTAACCATAGTCCATCCAAAAAGATACCTTTAGTTCTTCACAAAACTATTTTTTAGTTTTGATATAAAATAATGAAATTTAGCTTATTGCTCCTTTAAAGTTATAGTGGCCGATTTTTTTCAGAGATCTAGGTAAGAAACGGCCAATAGGTGAATGATCGCACGAAGGAATCTCCAAAATACACTTTGGTTTTGTTCTTTTCTTCTCAGGCCTTCCTCTTCTTCTCAAAGACTTGTAAGATAGTTTGCTTCTTGCAACTCTTAGCCATTTTTAAAGTATACGGTAAGAGCAGTGGAGCTATGATGAACAGCTCAAACTAAAGCTCACTGGACACATAAACACTAAAAGTGTGCATGCGCAGGAAAAGGAAGCTAGCAAGGAACAAGCACGCACACTGGCGTTACATGAGAGCATCACAATAATTGGCATGTGGGAGAACCAATAGATAAGGTGATCCCCCTGGAACTCGAACCCAAATAAACATCGTCCACTATTCCTTTAAGCTTAATTAGGCAAATAAAAATAAAGGACATATAATTAGAAAATGCATCTCGTTTGATAGAAAATGCAATTTTTATCCATTAGATAAAAGAATAAGAAATAATGTCTGGAAACAGAAACCCCATTTTAATTTTCTTTTTTCCCCCATATCTTTCCAGATTCCGCAAATGATATCAAAGTTCAGGCTTTTCATGGCTTTTTAAAAATAAAAGAAGTCTGACTAATGCATTAAACATTATTTGACACATCTTTACCAGAGGAAGCAATAAGTCTGTGTCTGTGTATACGTTTGTGTCTTGAGAACATGAAGGGAGTGGAGCTGTGTGCCCGGTCTGCAGGGTCTTGAGCAAACACTCTCTAATCCGGGCTAAAGCTGGGGAGATAGACCTGGATATAAAAGACCACAAACAAAGATGTCAGGAGGGACCTATAGCTCTGACATTCGCACAGGGAGTTAAGACGTGAAGGTTTTGAAAATGTGCCATGAAGTGCACAAGCGTAAATAGGCCAACACTTATCTATGTCACCAACATGAAAAATTTTTTACATGAATTATAAATTCAGTGCATGAATCCAAAACCAGGTTACCTGACAAATGTGTGTCACGTGAGCAACAGAGGGCTGAGGGGCAATGATCTATATGGTTAAAGATCAAGGTTTTGAACGGCATGGGCAATGTATGCCGATTGTAGAGTTAATAAGAGGCCAAAATCTTATTTTCAATCAATTTCTTTAACATCTCCCTAGTGCTCATCAGATTCTCCAGCCCATTTGCAAAATGGATTACTTGACAATCATGTCAATTGGGATTTATTCCTGCTTTATCTCCTTTCCCGTTGACCCAAAAAGGTGCTAAAGTCCTTTAAATAAAAAACCTACTTCTAATCCTGTTATTTTATGCTTACACTCCCTGTACTGAAAAAAAAAAAAAACTCCCAGCAACTTCCCACGAGCAATGTGCGATTCTGGCTGCACAGAGTAAAGGTTAACCTTTTGCTCTGAGAACATATATTGCCCGTTAGGAGAGCTCGGGGTAAAACACCCCGGTTGCCAGGGGAAGAAAAGCTGCAGACACTGAATAAGGTCAATGTTCAGCCCAGGTTGATAAAAGCTTGCTATGAAACCGTGACACGTGGTCAAGTTTATGTGAGTGTGCTTTTGTTGTGAAGTGCAGGTGATGACAAGCTTGTCTATCCAATAAAACACCTCGGAAATGAAAGGGCAAGGGCTAAATTCACACACTCTGTTAAAGGAATCTTCTGAAAAAGCCACTAGATAATATTCATAGTGCTTCGCAAAACTATTCATAGCCTATTATTCATTTTTTTGTCAGGTTGCGAACACAAACTTTCATATATCCTATAGGGGTTTTATGTGATAGACCAACACAACGTAGTGAATATGTGTGAAGTTGATGGAAAACGACACATGGTTTTCTCCAACACCTTCACAATAGCTCAGATTCAGTCAGATTAGGTGAAGCGAAACCAGTTTAAAGTCTTACCTCAGATTCTTAATTATATTTAGGTATGGACTTTGACTGGGCCATTCAAACATAAATATGCTTTGATCCAAACTATTCCATTGTAGCTCTTTGCTTTCCATTTATGGCTGTAGTCCACCCTAGTCTAAGGTCTGTCAAGGGTCTCATAGTGATGTGTAGTCTTACTTTTTTGCTACAAGCTTTACATGTTGACTAGAAAGTTCAGCTTTGGTCTCCTCTGACAAATGAAATTTATTTTATACGTTTACCGTGTTCCCTACATGTGTAAACTGTAAATGGGACTTCTCAACAATGTCTGTCTTGTAATTCTCCCGTAGGGGTCAGATTTGTGGAGCGTTAGCCTAACCCATAAATCCCAGTAAAATACAGCGTGGTTTGTCAAAGTAACATAAAGTGTGATAAGTTCTAGGACTATGAATGTTTTTGCAAGCCACTGTAAAACAGAAAGTAAGGCAGAGAACTGTCGATTGATCTATAAGCAGTTAAAGCGCCACCTGTCATTGGACAAGCGACAAGTGAAACATCATCTCCATGTAGATAGACAAGATCAAAAGGTACATGCAGTCACGCCACACTGAGCATCTTTATGAAACAGATCACACATATGAGTGTAAAAGGTGAAGCAGCTGTTTTTTTTTTTTGACGGGCTTAAGAACGAGTTATTCAATCAGCTCCGAGCAGCAAGTACAAGCGGGTGAGAAAAACAGATGTATAACGCAGTGATGGGTCTAGGTCACATGGCATTTCCAGTGTCAGCTAAATAGGTGTTTTAATGAGGAACACCGGGACCTTGGCATAGTTCTCCTGACCCTAAAGCTTCATGTGAGGAGTGCTCACACCCCAGCGGTCCCTATGGGAAACAGCTGCAACACACCCTCTCATTCACCTCGGTCTTCTCACATGACTGATCATAGTTTATTTGCTGGGAGTGGAACGAAATCCTAGAGAAGATCTGGATGTTTCTCCGCCGAAGCACACCTTTGCACCAAACAACAAGACAACTATTGTTCTGGGTGTTATTTCAACTGGTCCTACAGAAAGATCTCTTTCTGTGTCAACACCCATTAGTCATTGGTAACTCTAGGGCTGGGCGATAGGACGATACATATCGTACGGACGATAGAAAAGTGTCTACAGTGCTAATTCTATTCTATCGTTTCTATCGTTTCTAACACCATTTTATCTCGTATTCAAGCAAATATTTCCCAATGTAGACTACGACAAACTTATTAGTGTAGTCACGTAGCCTACACACAGTTTATAAGTGATAAACAAGATTTATTTATTTTTAATTCACAAAGAAGCGCCGTCTTGTGGTTTTGCAACATGACGCTGCTTTACGGCTTTTGACTCACACGCGGGTTTGCGACATGCTTTACGTTACTTAACTCATGAGAGCTGAGAGATGGAGACGCAGGAGGCTGAAGTCTTAAACCCGTGGTCGCAACAAACAGAGACAGCTACGCCGGCAACCCAAGATGAAGCACTTTTGCCAAAAAGAGGGGGTACGTCTGTGGTTTGGTTACATTTTGGATTTAAGAAGTCCGACACGGAGCAGACAACGGTCATTTGCAAACTATGCTACAAGACTGTTCCCTCACCCGACGGCAACACGACAAACCTCTTCTATCACTTAAAGAAGAACCACGAAAAAGAATACATAAGGATCCAAAAAGTGCGAGGTAAAGCAAGCTGTGAAACAGCGGGGGGAAGTTGCAAAAATAAAAATCATAGCCAGCCGAAGATAACGGAGTCATTATCACGGTGCACCCCGTATGAGAAAACTTAAACAGTTTATAGGTATATCCAGCCTGGATTTATTTAATTTCGATAATCTATATTGCCGTTATGGTATGCAAACTTTGCACTATAAGGTTAAATATTTCAGAAACTTGTAACTAACGTTCGTTCAAAAATGTTTGCTTTTCTACTCCGAAACTTAAACTAAACATTAGTGCACTTTTATTTATTTATTTATTTATTTATTTTGGTAATTTAATTTAAAAACCTGTAGGATTTTGAAAAAAAATGTGAAGGGTACTGTAGCGCTACCTCTACCTCATTTTATGTATTTATGTTACTGCACTACAATTTATTTTTGTAATTTGTGACAGTACTATAAATGTCACTTCAAAATAAAGTTGGAAAAAAATAAAAAATTATGTTTTGTCATATTTTTCAGAGATTTGCTGAAAACTTACTTAATAGGGGCATATTGCAATATATATCGTTATTGTGATATAAAATAGTCCATATCGTGATATATGATTTTTTCCATATCGCCCAGCTCTAGGTAACTCTTACCTCTTCCGTAGAAGAACTTGTGGTAGTAGTACGCTCCAAGATCAATGTGTTCGATGATGTAGCGTTTGACCTTCTCCCTGTGGATTGGCTGGTTTTCTCGAGGCACCTCCAGTACAGAGACGCCTGCGTTTGTGCAGTGGGAGCTGAGAGACGACTCGAACGAGCAACTCTCCGACATGCCGCTGTAGTTGGCACTGTTGGCTCTGGAGAGGGAGATCTTCCTCTCGCCCTCGCCGCCGATCTCGTTGCGAAAGTGCGGGCAGCTCAGGACCAAGTTGTTGCTCTTTCCGTCCCCCTCGTCCACGTCCAAGTTCTCCTTGGGGTTCAGATCCTCTCTGCTCCCAAGTGGAGACTCAAACATGGGTTGATATCCGCCGCTGCACCCTGCAGCTCCACCGTCTCCAGCCCCGGCGACGGTCCCGCCTCCTAACACCCCGCCGGCCGCAGCCCCAACGCCGGCTGAGGCGGCTGAAGCTCCAGTGGTGGTGTTTTTCCTCTGGCTCAGGTTTGCTCGGCTCGCCACCGCCTCGCTGATGTTAAAAAGCACGCTCTGGACGTCGTAGTGGGCAAAGCATTTCTGAAAGCTCAGGGGTCGCCGATCGTCCTCTATAGACAGTCTCAATGCATCGCTCTCACTCTTAATGGTCCTCAGCCTCCTGAACAGAGACGTTTCTGTTGACTCTGATTTAAGACGCCTCATAAAGGACTTTTCCCTTTCCCGACTGTAGAGGAGAGAAGTGTCTATGTAATCATAGCCTGGAATGTGGACTATCTCTCCCCTGGCGATCTGTGCGGCCGTCTGTAAGCTCGGGGATAAGGAGGCGTCGCAGCGTAGCAGCTCTGGGAATCCCATAGGCGGTATGCTCCGATGGTCCAGGTTGTCGACTCTGTAGCCCCTGAGCATGGTGAAGAAGCTATCCCCGCCAAGACCCTGACGGTCAATGGAAGACGTGCTTCCATATTCGCGGTGCAGAGAGGCTCCCGTGTTTGGATTGACAGCGTTCTGGTCCATTATATCCTCAGAGTCGATGTCGCTGATGGTGACGTCGCTGTTGCTCCGCTGACGGATAGGGTGGAGACCCTTTAACGGAGAGTGGCAGAGGATGTCGCTGAGTGTGTATTTGTCAGTGTAGTCCACCTCAACGCACACCGCCTCCCCTTGCTCTAATAAATCCACAGTAATATCCTGCTGTCCGTTCTGGAAAACCGGAATGACACTCTGGTAGTTGGGTGAAGGCCGTACGTCCCAGCCGTCTTTCCGAGGCGGCCATTCTGTCACCCTGGCCCTGACGCCCATTTTAGGCATGGCAGGAGTACCGTTTGTTTTCCCCGCGCCGTCAGGTTTCACCTGCATGCTGGAGGCGGGTGGCCCCATACTCCCATTCAAGGCTTTGAGTTTCCTGCTGAATAACTCCTCTGACTGCATGGCTTTGGAGTATTCTTCAGGGCCTCCCGCAATTCCCACAAGGGTTGATTTGTTATCTGTCCCAGGACTCAAAATACTCATATCCTGCTCACGGATTCTTTGAAGAACAAACTTTCAGGAAGCGTCTTCATCATGTCATGTGGCTGGAGGGGGGATCTCCTTTCCTGAGTCAAAGAGAGAGCCGTCGTCATAACTCAAACTGGGCAGGCATCACTATCGACACATCGGAACGACAAGGACACTCAGGAACGGCGGAGTCTCTTCTCACAGCATGCCACCGAGGCAGAAAGGCAGTTGGAGGAGTTGGATCTGCAGAAAAGATAAAAAAAAAAAAAAAACAAAGGACAAAAATCAGCACACAGCAAGTGCGAGTTGTTAATTTTAAACACAAAAGCATTTCTTCCCAGTTACAATTAGGGTAAATTTAGCTGAACTGCAGAAATGATTTTACTGCTGATCTAAATCATAGTACACTCTTATAATGGGTACAATTGTGACTGTATTTATGAACTATGTAGTCTGTTACACCAAATACTGCTAATTAGCGTGATGGGATGAGAGGGTGCCATTATAGGTTTATAGCTGGATAGATATACATTGTTGGTGGTGTATGCAGCCATTACTGAGCAGATGGCAAAGAAGCAAATTGCAGTAACAAGAGGCAGATGTTCACTCAAATGTTTGCATGCTAATATCTGCTCCTGCCACCCGCACCATCAAAAACCCAACAGATTATAAAGAACAAATGCTTTTGTCAAATTTATTTGGTCCAGAGGGTTTCAATATGCAAACTGTGTGGGGAAGATTTTAAAGCAGAAAGAAATGGCAAAGCAGAACTCAAAATGCAGTAGCTGACCAGGTTTTATTGCAGAGGTAAAAGCAGAAGACAATATTTGCTCAACATTGTGTGGTCAGATATGATAGGAAAATAAGGAAATAGGCAGACAAAAGGCTAATATCAGCTTTTTTTTTTTTTTTTTTTACTTATTAACCAGAACATCCGAGGATAGAGAAAAGGGAAGCAAACATTGGTTTGCTTGTCCTTGAAAGGCAGCTTTGTTTGTTCTTGGGAATTTCCAGATGTTAAATATTACGTTCTCCTTTAAAGCTCACATGGATTAAATTATTTTCCATAACCTCTACAGATATGTAATCACTATATCCAATGGAATATGTTCAAAATGAATATATCTCCTTCATTTTGCGGACAACAGAAATGAAGTCAGAAAAGTAGCAAAAAAAAACACTCTATACCGTGGATATCGCAATCAAGGTCCCAAATAACTTAGTTTTATTTATAATTAATAGTTTCAGCTGTTGGTTTACTGTCTGTATGTCATACGGCCGTGTTTTACAAAAGATTTAACTAGCAGAGGCTGTTTTTGTGTGGACAACTTGCACAGCTGTAAGTTTAGTGAGTAGGTAAGTGCACTTTATTAATGACACACATAGGACCACAGCAAAAAAAATTAAAAAGAATCTTGGTAGTTATTGTGTGTTAACGTGAGTTTGTGCATGCTGCCTTCGCTCCTCCACAAATGGATGGATCATAATAGGCTTTAAAGTGTCCAATATCCACTGGAACAGTGCAAACGCCAATTTTACATCTCAGCAGATTAACTTGTGCATACAGCAAGCAACATTTTTCCATAAATGCACATTTGATCACACGAGTCATATAACCAGCCAAAC
This sequence comes from Fundulus heteroclitus, assembly GCF_011125445.2. NCBI lineage: Eukaryota > Metazoa > Chordata > Actinopteri > Cyprinodontiformes > Fundulidae > Fundulus > Fundulus heteroclitus. The sequence continues at coordinate 14,642,989 of NC_046382.1, read as the reverse complement.
ACGTTGTTTTATTGATTCAACGAATCTGTGTTTACATTTATAGTTTAGATGTTCCACCTATCACAGTGATCTTAATAGCAGCGGTCTGCTGCAGACCCCTGCCTGTCTGTGTTATGTGACCTGCTTGATGCACTGCGCACAGATGTCTTCCCAAACATTCGTGCATATAAGGAAGAGCTATGCGGAGAGCAGCTGAAGCGCCGGTCATTACATTTTTATGCTGTTTAAAGCAAAGTTAATGCAGCCTGAGACAAAACTTTTCTGTATTGTTTTTTTCAGAGTGAGACAGAACATGCTTACGTAGGTCTAACACATCAAAAGAGCTGAGCTCATGGAGCATCAGAGCTTTTCCTTTGAGTTTTAAATCACACAGGAATAAATAGAACCACTCTGAAATATCTTATGAGCCGATTGATCAACGTGTAATCACAACAAACGTGCAAAGATTAGCCTAACATATAAAAAACCTATGGGTTTATGAAGCAGGGGAACCTTTTTGTAAGAGACCACACTTACATATATATTATCAGCTAAATTATGAATGAGTCATCTCAACACAGAGAGTAAACATGCCAACATGAGTCTGACACTTCAAAATCCGAACATTAGGTGACGTTTTGTCAGGCACATGATTGACTGGAACTGCAGTGCAATATGTTTGTAGCTGAATCCTCGAGTCATTCAAAAACAGAGGAGCCGTGCTATCATTTGCCAAAGCACTTCAAAAGCACTAAATTCATGAAGCAGGAGAACTTTTTCTACATGTTTTGTCCACACAGGGTTAACAGGAACTGCAATGAAATATGTTCCGAGGTGACTTATTAAATTAGACCAAAATAGGTAATAAAGATTCCAACATTAGCCTAGCATCCCAACCAACGGCTCAGCAGGAAGAACAGCCAGCAGGAGAAAGATGTTTGTTTATCACTGAACATGCTGAGCTAGATATGTCTTAAAAAAAAAACTAAGTTAAAACAACACTAGAGAAGCTTTCCTGACCTAGCTAACCCCACATTGGAGCAGCATAATGTTATGGCTGTAGTGCAACAAAAGTTATCTTGGGTCAAAATAACTGGTTAAGTTATAGATCAATAAACGAACATCTGGACATCCTCAATATACTTTACATGAATGTCTGAAGTAATGAACAGATTTTCAGGAAAACAAGTAGGTTCCTCTGATTAATCGGCTTGCCATGCCGTCAGATGTGCTTTTTACAGAGGGTCTTTTAGGGTTGTCTGAGTGAGATCCCACTTTGAATTCCTCTCTTCAAACACTTGTTTTTTGCATCGAAGATCACACCACGCCGTACTGCAGAAGATCCGGCTAATAAGTCTTCAGCCCTGACCTAAATGCTTTTTTCTTGTTCTTCCGAGCTCATGGGGTGCACCGCATTAATGTGAAAAACCTCTCCGAGTTACCCAGTCATCCGTCTGCATCACCAAAAACACGGCTCCCAATGATCAGCGTTTGTTCAGTAAAGATAATAAGCTCTGTTTAAATCTACCCTCTCCCTAACAGTCTGCTGCCAGCGCGGCGGACGAGCGTTGGCGTCGTGCCCCGGTCTTTTACTCATCTTTTATCCACGAGGCCTTTTAGTGCGAAAGCTTCCGATCTCAGATAATTGTTTACATTTGTCTGCATTGTTTACTGTCAGGAAGGAGCGTTTTGGGGAGAGAAATATCTGGGCCGCAACCGGATCAGCTGCAACGCAAGCCAGACCAGACAACCTAGAGACGAGCATTTTAATTATAAAGTACTCACTTCTGCCTGCATGGATGAAATACAGGTTAATGGATGCATGACCCAAATATGTAAGGGAAATACTGGTTAAATATTTCTACCGCACATGCAGTGTTAAATCGGCAATTGCCTTCCTTATCCTTTATGATCAAGACGGGTTTAAGATCTCAGTTTCAATAACCGGCAATAAAATGTGAATTAATGCTGGGCTTCATTTGAGGGTTAGAGGACAGCAAGCTACAATCTTGTGCAATGCGAATGCATAATGTAGAGATATTCCAAATAATGAATAATGCAATATGTGACCCACTGCAACATAATGAGCGTTACAACGGTGGCGTTATCACTTCGGATAATGTCTCCGTATTTAAAAGGGGCAAAAGGGCACGCATGGGTTTAAAGTTTTCAATTTTGTTGCCTCTAAATAGAAACAATATGTCATGAAACATAATAATTATCTGTCTGAGTCTGCTGGAAGAATTTAACGGCACATTGAACTGTTATAGCTTTAGATTTAGACTCAGTGTCTTGCAGAAGCATTCCTACACTTTTAACTCTTCCCTCCCATTATGTCACGTCACAACCACAACTTTAGACGTATTTTGTTCAAATTTCATTCTCACTCAAGATGGTAGGGCGTTTTTGTGAACGGGAAGCAAAAATGTAAAACAATATGAAAGAAAAGCAGCCCCACAGCATGATGGTATCACTATCATGTTTCACCGTGGGGACAGTGTGTTTTACATTGCGTTTTACACATAGGCAAAAAAAAAAAAAGTTAACCTATGCTATATAAGGAGTGTTTGCTATATTCATGGAAATTTCACTTTTTATATAGTTCTGTAAAGCTTTTTTTATTTGTTTTAACCTGGAATGTCTTGTTTTTATGTGAATATGCCTTATTAACTATTAATAACACAGCATTTTTTTCTTAAATAATTAATACTTTCCTTTTAAGTTCCCGATTTTCATTACTTTGTTTAGGTTTGTCACAGAAATTCCCATAAATACATCACAATGAAAGTTTGCAGTTGTAATGTCACACAACATTTAAAAAAAAAAAACGTCTTTGTTCGGCACAGGAATGTTTTAGGCAAAAAACACAGGATTTTGTTCCCGGTGTCGTTTACAAAAATCATACTCGGATATTCTTCCCAGTCGTGACAAGAGGCAGAAATGACAACAGCAGCAGTCTGCTCACCAAACGCTAAATGTCAAATGTTGACCGAATGCTGTCTCTTCACACTCACAATTAGGGCAGGTAATAGCCAAATGTGGCATCGGCGCTTGAAGCAGGATCAGTGTTGACACTCCAGCAGAGACTTTTTTTTTTTTTTTTTTTTTTACCGCTGGCTGAGAACAGGAAGAGCAAGGACACTGACATAATGCAATCTGATTGCAAGGCAACAAAACAGCGTGTCTGACCTTTTGCTGCTGACAGACAAAGAGCGAGTGAAAAAGATACCTTATCAAACTGAGGAATGATCGAAGCTTAATATCTGAAGTTACCTTAAATAAACGGCATTATGCTGCTATTAAATCACTAAAACACCAAAAGAGTAAATTCTGAAAAAAATTGTTTTTTTTAATCTCTACTTTGAGTAAATTCTTGTTTTAGAATACAAAACAAACAAGACCAGACCAGACAATTTATGTACATGCAGACATGCGGGACTGTGTGACCCTGCATGCCTGCATTCTGTAGCCAAACGGGGTCAGAACAGGGCAAAACGGCCCCTACTTCATGACAAAAACAGGACAGGATAAGCCAAAGAACATGGTGGTCCGTGTTTCCTTTGCCTTTCCTCTATTAGTTACTTTCTCACCAACCAAAATGATTGATGAATGCACTTATAACACGTCTCACTCTGCATCCAGCCTACAGTTCCCACGACCAACGGAGAGCGCCACAAGAAGTTACTCGGTCAGCAGAATTCCTGTCGGTGTGTGACCTGAAGGCGGAGGCTGCTTTCTGTCCTTTCTTTTGTGGCCGTCTACACAGAAGAGGCAACAGATGGAGGGTGGAGGGTCTGCTTTTCTAACAGCCCTCTGCTAACTGGAGTAATGCGCTCCTATTAGGCCTGTTTTAGACACGCGGGCCTGGTGAACAAGGGGACTGGATGGAGATAGGGAGAGACATGGAGGCCTAATTACAGTAATGAACTCATTTTCTGTCTCTGGTGTTGGATGGTCTGTCTTTCATCTTGGTTCATCCAGATGAGTATCCGTGCAGTTCAGCCAGGTCTCAGAATAATCCCCTGACATTGTGGCCTGATTAAAGGCTCCATAGATATTAATACGCTGTCAGAAAAGTGGGCACATTTCGTCCACCACCCCAAGATTAATCCATTTCTATTGCTAAAGGCAGACCTCAGTTGAATAGGATGCAAACTATAATATTAACTAACTATGTTAATAAGATTTACAATGATGCCTGAGCTAAGAACGTCCTGATCAGGAGTTTTCCTTCCTATATATTTTTCTGGACAGTGACCAATATTTTTTCTCAAGAGGAGTGAAGCAGGAGAGCCTTTTGTTTCTGAACAGTCAAGGGTTAGCAAAAGATTTTTCAAAGGCTAGCACATATACGCTCTGATCTGTTGTGTCATCGATGATTTGGCTCGTAATATAGTTTACAGCTAATATTCACGTGCGGACAAAGCTTACAGGAAAGGTTGTTCTCCTGCTTCATAAACATGGTGCTTTGCTTTGAACGTCATAAATGTTGAAGACCCACGTTTCAGCTGCTTTCTGTTCCCTGAACAGACGGACAGGTAGCTGCAGCAACGTAAACAGTGTGAGAAACACGAAACGCAGCCGCATGGCTCACTGAGTCATGGGCAACATAACATGAGTGCAGTACACCTTACCTGACTCCGCCAGATAGATTTGCTCCGCATATCCATCTGGAAACCTTCCGTTGAAGTAATTTTGGGAAGGGGCGAAAATACTGGTTAGCTGATTGGCCTATGTTGGTGATAGACGGGCTAAATAAACCAATCAGATTCGTCGTCGCTCGTAACAGAGCGACGACACAAACACAACCACAAGCCAAGCTACTCTTGCTGCTGCAGGTAAAGGCTCGTTAGCTCAGCAAAGAAATACTCTGTAATTCCGATAAAACTTGCTCGATAGCCACGCTAACGCTAGTTTCATCGGCTGAAGCCGCCATGTTGTTTAGACTGAACTGTCGCGCTTCCCGTTGCGTCACACCTCAACCCGCCTCAAAGCCAACGCTGATTGGACGTTCGTTTGGTGAACGGCTCCAAATTTTCTTTAACGGAGAGTAGCCAGACTGATCTGCGAGTGAAACCTTTAAAGCTCGCGAGATCAGGATGGTCTCACGAGGCTACAGTACACCAGCGACGGCTTAAAAGATTGCCTTTAAAAAGTGTTGTTATCCAGGACCCAAAACAATTCTTGGATCTGGATCAGGACATCCCAAGTAGTTCTAAACTACAGCAAAACTTGCCAAATATATACTTTATTGACGGGGGTTAGTTTCTTTAAGCTTTTCTCTTGTGCATTTCTTTAATGAAAATGGTTGATACATTTATTGAAGATAAGGGGGATATACCTGATTATTTCAACTTTTGATTGATCCAGAGTAATGACAGATGCACGCAAGCACACATCAGGGCTAATTCACATCTCAGTCCTGTCACCTGCTCAACTCTAAGGTATGTGTGCTCTCTCTGTTAATAATGGTCCAGCTGGACTGAGGAGTATGGAGTAACCCTAATGGCAACTCTAGTATCTTTCAAACGCTTTTGTACTGAACAAACAAGTGAAGCTGATATCGTACAGGTTTCAGTAAATTGGACGTTTCGAATACAAGGGTCACCAAAAGGACACGTCTGCCCAAAATATCAAAATTTGCATATGCGTACATGTCACGGTAGCAATTTATTTGCATGATCCTGACGCCTGCTGCCATCTTCACTGAGTACAAACTATTGCAACCTCACTCAATTGCTTCAAATCTTTAACAAGCATTCAAATACAGAATCCCCCTTACAATGTAACATGTTCCACCGCATCCTGCCAATGCCACACAACATCAGTTGCAAAAATCATCAAAGCCAAATATTGTTCCTTTGGTTTGACTGGTCTGCCGTGCCACTCTGTGCCCCGAGGCAAAAAAAAAAACAAGCCTGTGATTAAAGCCATTTACATTTAATGAGACCTTGTGTAATTGAGTCATAAAAACACTCCTCTGATTTCTGCAGTCAGGAAGTCATTGCCGGCCTCGTCCCCAAGATGCCTCGACGTTGTGCGGTCCTGCAGCCAAGTCAGGGTGCAGAGCAAGACGCAGGCTAATATCATTATAGAAGATTTCCGGCTCATGCTCGTCGTCATAAAGTGAGTCAGGCAGCGTCGCTGCGTGGAGCAAACTCACAACTTCTTCCCGGCGCCAGCATCAGCCCTTTCGTCTCTGTTCTAGTTACCTGCCTACTGCTGTCTTCCGTGGAGAGGCTGCGGCCCGTCAGACGTTTGGATGTGTCACACTGTGTTCATCATTAACAGAGAGGAAGGAAAAGAATCCAAGTGGAAAGCAAACAAACCTGAAGGCACATTTGTTACGCCTCACGGCCTGCTATTTGATTCCTCAATAAACTTACAATAAAAACAATGAATCAGCCGCCGTGTCACCCCACACTCGAACATGATCAAGTCTGCACAGCACCAACGTCTCACTCCCCGGGGACACAACGTAAAGCAGCCTGTGAGCTGTGCTTTCAATCCTCCATAGAATAGAGAAAGTAGAAAAGAAGATGTGTGTGTGTGTGAGATGGTTTTGGCCAGGGAATGCATAAAATTCATCACACTTGCAATAAGAGAAAGATGGAGGGTCAAGTCTATAACTAGACACAGGCATTTTCTAGTTGATGAAAAAAAAAACACTCTGTTTCTGCTTCAGTGGAGCAATTCTTCGACCTAAATGGGTTACTGCTAAGTAGAATGCGAGGTTAAGAGGAGAGGAGAAAGTGGTGGAGCAGGAAGAAAAGAGTTTGGCGGGAGTTTTGCCAAATCTCGCTCAAAGCGTTTTCTTGAGTTGAACCGCAGATGCAATTAATTGGGCAATGTTAGTCTTAAGAGTTCATTACTGGGGCCTGGGAAACCGGGCATGCCTTCTTCCCCAAGTACCTCAATAACCAGAGAGAACCCTAGAAAAGAGGTATCAACACTTTGCAAGTGCATGTATGCGCCACTGCTCACACTCACTGGTGCTAGGAAAGTTTAAATAAAACACACCCTTCAGCTTCTCACTCTTTTATCTGCAGCTCCTACAATTCAGCATCGCAACAGGGAAGACTCTCCCAATTAGCACTGATGCCAAAGCCCTTCCATTGATGACAAAGCCCCCCATCTCTTCTTCCTGTGCACAGCAATGCCTCGGTGCATTTGAGCCGGTAAGAGCCCAGTCATCTAACTCCACCCTTTCTTAGTGTGCTTAGAGCTCCAAAAGGAACACCCACATGTGGCAGCATTGCCTGCAGGGAGCAATGCTGAGATTTTAATGACCAGTGTGAAAGCAGGGTCGCACCCTCCGTAGGAGGTAAGGAAACCAATGAAATGAGATGTACTCAGCTGCCTTATCAGGTCTGATATGTGGAAACACTAAACTCCTCTGAAAATATCCAAAAGGATTGGAAATGCTTATTTAGGTTAAGTGGGACTGCATTAAAGATAATACTTCTCTGGTGAGCAATTCGGCAACATTATCCATTGGTTAGGATGCAGGGGTATAACTCTCATGAGCCAGTGAGTACAGTTGAACAAGTATTTCTCCTAGAAGTCAACAAAAGAGTTTTTTCTTGTTTGAGTTCTGGCATGCTAAATTAGGCATTTCCTCAGATACTCCGGGTGTCACTTGAGGTCTATTCATCCATGCAGAGGAGCAAAACAAAAGTATAGCAAAACAAATCCACAAAGTTGAATTCAAAATGAATGCATGCAGTGCATCCAGAAGCAATAAAAACTGTGCAATTTACATTATAGGAAAAAGAAAGTAAAAGAAATAGATAATTTAAAACTCCAGGGACTGCTTTACCAGAAGTAGAGAAGAATATGGTATATGGGTATTCTAAACCAGGAAAGATGGTAGAGGGGAGAAATTATATTTTTTAACAACAAACAAGAGCTATCTTTCAATAAAGCTGGTGTCACATGGTTTCTTCTTTGGTCACAAAAATGCTTTTTATGTGGGTGCAAGTGGGGAGAAATTTAGCACATTTTGTAAAAGATTCTCAACATTAAGACCTGTCAAGTTGTTGAAGTATGGGTGTATCTGATGATGAACCTCGGTTGTATATTTTGTGTGTATACTGGGATGAACTGCATGAAAAGTTAAATAGTTCAATATCTTGATATGTCAGATTTGTAATCACAATATCATCATTGCAAAAGACTCCTTAGATGTGACATCCGGTTAGCTAAACTATTCCAAGTGCAATGCAATTCTCCTCTGCATGCCAATGATCATTGACTTGTTGACCAGAGAGTTATTATGATGATTGTTATGATGACAAAAAGAGAATATTGACAAGATTATTGTCATCGCAACAGTTAGATATTCCATCACAATTGCATGTTTTACAATATTGTACTCATCATACTGGAGCCCTAATTTACAATATGCTACTGATCAAGTTGGGTTTCTGTGACATCACTCTTTGTCTTTTTTTTTCTTACAGCTTTGATCATCTGACCATTCTGGGCTAAAAGTTCACAACTCTGTAAATATTGTATGAATTCTCTCAAAAGGATAACTTCCAGCAAGCCAAGCAGGGTTCATATTCATTAGTGCAGACAGAATGTCTGCATGGCTGATACACTATTACATATATGGTTTATGTAGATACACTGCTTTTAAACACTCCAGCATCACCTGCCAACATTTTTAACATTGTAACATACAACATTTGATCACTGCCTAAGCTCAAAAGCAATTCACGACGAAAATATGCATCACTACTATGGCACAGACATAGATAATCATCTTATAAATAAACTTGCCTTAGCTTGCCTTGCCCTGCCTTCAATAGAGACCTGATAAGGAGTTGATAGACCCTCAATATACAGATAAGACGAATAGCCAATGTTAATAAGAGTCAACAGCTAATGTTTGTACAGCCGTAGCCTCTTGTTTCAGCGAACATCACTGAAAAAAACAGGAAAAAATCAATGCCGCAAAAGAAAACAAGATAACGGACGACACCGTGAATTACATAAGTGGCGTGGTTCAGTCGTCTGGAGGAATTTTGGCTATTTAAAGCAAGACACAAAACAAAGTAGCGTGCACTGCAAATTATGTTAAGAGCATGATATGTTAAAGTCGGGGGAAACAACCAATGTGCTTTAGCACCTGAACGTTCCCACAACCTCCCGGCTCTTCCCACACCTGAAAACGATGCGTGTGCAGCAGCAACAACAACCGACCATAGAGTCAGCTTTCTCTGGCGTCATGCTTTCTGATAAAAAATTTAAGCACCTCAAAGGTATCACAAAAGCACTAGTTTATTGTATTACAAGAGAAAACAATATCCTTCTGATATCTTCAAATAACACTTAACAGTACCAGGGAACATAAAAGAGTGACAAAAATAGGGATTTGTTTTATGTTGTGATATGTAACGTTATTGATTGATATGAAAAATATTATTGTGATAGTGTTTTTTTTTTTAACCATATCGCCTAGACCTACTTCAAGCCCTATCATTCGGCAGAGAAACACAATAGTGTGACAGAGGTAGAATCAGGTGTTTGTTTTCTAAGATATGTAAATAATAAACCCATTGCATTGTTATTGTTTTAGAGACTGTAGCATTCTTTTCATTGCAATATTTAACCTGTAATGTAGTTCAACCCCCCCCCCCCCCAGCCCCAAATTAAAATACACTTTAAGAGTTTACCACAGAATACAAAACGGGTTACATCTAGCACCACATCCAAAATACATGACTGAGTCTGCTGATCCACAGGAATTGCTGAGAACAAGACTTTGCAGACACTAACATGTTTTTGTCTGCATATTGTGAAAATAAAAGCCCAACGCAGGGATTATCTTGCCTGTTACAGACCTGTTGTGTTGCCTGTGAGGACACAAAATGTTTTATTCTTGAATGCATTATGCACCTAGGTCTCTTCATTTTTAATTACTCATCTGCCAACTTATCTTGTGCAGCGTGCTGAGTTTCCCCTGCCTAATAATCTTCCGCTAGAAGAAGAGCTTCGTTTCATCTCTGCCACATTCCACCTTACGTCGCACAACCGAAAACCACGCAAGCATTTTAAATATCTGCCCCGAGCTCCAGATAAAATGTTGATAAACACAGAAAACGGTGTAGATTATACGTGGTTACACAGAAAGCAAAAAAAAAATAAAGGCTTTTTGTTTACCTCTCAGCGCACATAGACTGGACATGACACAACGACAGCAGAACAATCAGCAGAGGAGATAAAAAAAGGAGGTCAGCCAACACCGAGTAAACATATATCCTCACAGTTCCATCATTCCCCGGGTACCGGACCACACAGTGGACTGTGGGAAATGCCTACATTCATTAATGCCCTCGCTGTGCCTCAGGTGCACAGGCTGGATGAGGGGAAAAACAGGCATCAAAAGAGAGGACAGTGTCTGTAAAAATGCTTACCACTGATGGCAGATTCTTCATCTGTTTCACTTCCAATGACAAGACAAGGAATCCTTAAAAGTAAGTTACTCAGTACAAGACTTCTGCTTTCACAAGCCGTAGACCAAGTACGAGACTCTGCACAAGTTGTCTGACCTACAGTGTCTGATGTGACTCTGGCTGCAGGACCAAGCTGACGTCATTGCCCTCCAACAGCCGTCTCACCCCGCCTAATCTGTCAACATCAATGCACTCGCACGTAAAATCAAACAGGAGTTCTGTTTGCTTTGCCGTGGACTTTGCGGTTTGGACTGGTGGTTATTTGTAGCCGTGGTCTTTTATTTTGTTTTGCTACATCAGTCCCCCCCCCCCATTGGGCCTGCTCTGTGTCTGTGCTGTCTGTGGCTCCATCTGGAATGTGCCGGCTCCACAGCTGAGTCTAATGCGCAGGGGTCATCCCATGTATGGACTTCATTTTATGCAGTTGAGAAAACAGTAAGTGTTCACCCGAAAACAAAGTGCAAAACCATAAATTTTTTTTTTTTTTATTATTTCCTGCCCGGATTCGAATCTTTTAATATCTACCACATGTTGGTGCAGGTAGAAAAGGAGCAAAAAAAAGGTTTATAAGACGTTGGGACTTCAGTGAGCACAGAGTCGACAAGGGATGTCCATGCAAACACCCTTTCAAATAACAAATAATTCAAATTTTTGTTTGTTTGTGTGTCACACATAAAATCTGTCCATTTGTAAAACAAATATGATACTAATATAGCCTGAGCAAAATCAAAGAGCGAATTTCAATTGGTAATTTAATTTAATAATAGACCAAAAAAATGTATCCAAAATTAACCATGACCCCTTTTGAACACTTAACTACCCCCTCCACCCCATGTTGAGTCAATAATTACCGTGATACATTTTGGAAAGCTGAGTTTAATCACACCAGCCTCTCCCGGGTTTGGTTTCTACCAGAGCTTTAGAGTAAAAAAAAAAAAATAGATAAAATAAAAGGAAAAGAAACGCTTAAATGTAGAAACTTTCTGACTAAGTTAAGTAGGCTGAAAGTTTTAAATGTCCTGACGCAGTCAAAAGAAATTGATGTCTATCAGTGTGAAAACATTTTCAAAATGCTTTCCAGGCGGATGGGCAGCTTAAGGGCTTTATTAAAACATGGTGAGATCAACCGTCCACCGACGGAACGATGGTGGCTGACCTTACGAAACGAAGAGCTTATTGATGTTTCGTTGGCGAGGTCATGAAAGAACACAGAAAGAACATCTAAACCACTGCAGGCCTCACTTCCCTCAACAGTTTTCATGATTCGACAATAAGAAAGAGGCTGGGAAGAACCGGCGTCCGTAGGGGATTTCTGGCGCCAATACTATTGCAGACCAAAAGGAACACAGAGACCCGAGTTACATTTACGATGTTGACGACTTAGGGAAAGATTCGGTGGACTGATGAGACGAAATATGAACATTTTTGGAATGGGTGCGTCTGGTTTAATCTCACATAAAAAACTAAGACAGCATTTCATGAGAGGTTCTAATTCCAATAAGCGTGATGGTGGTAGTGCGATAGTTATTGGATGCTATGTTTCTCCAGGACCTGGTTGGCCTTTCCTAATTTAAGGCTGGTTCACACGGCAGGATTTTTAGCCCGATTTCTGCTCCAAACTTCCCTTTGCGAGAGGCCACAACTTTCGGCGTGGTTCTTAAGATAATCTTAAGAGACATTTCTGCCATGTGTGATGTGTTAAAAGCGATCAAGTCCGCTCGGTGGAACGTCAGGAAGCTCCCACCTCAAATCGGGATATTTAACATGTTGGACTGTCTTGCCCTGATGTCTTAGTGTGTGAGGTTGAATGTGACATGTAGCCAATCAGAAAGCGGGGTGAGGGAAACCCAGAGACAAAAAAAACACCAACGTCTGATGACGTCACGCTGTGCGTAGCTGGGCTAATTCTCTACAAGCCAGTAAATGGAAACACAACCGATGCGCACTTTTTTTGCGATATTTTAAAAGTCTGTTTAAAATTGACATGAGAACTGGATGGAAACATACCTATTGTGTCTGACCTTAAGGGGGGAGAGACAGAAGGAAACAATGGGTGGATAATTGGGCACAGAGTGAAACAATCAGCTGCAGGGAAGGAGGAGCAACGAACTGGCAGGAGCAGAGGGAGAACTGAATCTAATAGGGAAAAAGATAATGGGCTGGATATGGGAGAGAATCTACCTAAACTAAGAAGGAGCATAATTACAGAAATAATAAAGACTATAAGCTAACTAAATCTATCATTACAAGAATATACTAAAATAACAGAACAGAAACTATACAAAAGAAAGGCAAGCATAAAACAAGGATCTAACAGGACTACTAATAATAGTGAACATAGCTAACCAGACAGAAACTAAATCTGACAACAACCAGGACCTATAACAAACATAAATGCTGAACAGAAAACTAAACAGAAGACAAGCATAAGGACGTAAGGATGAGCAAAACCAAATAACCAAACTGCAGGATCCCCAGGGAGCTAACATAATCACAATCCTGGGGATCCTGACATAATTGCTTTAATCTTATTACATATAAAAACATAAAAACTACACTCATCGGGGGTTTTGTAGCCAAAAAGGCACAAAAGAGTGACTCAGATGAACCTCGTTGGTGTCCTTGTTGATGCTACAGTTCAGCCAGCAGCCGCTCTGACGAGGCCACAGCTTAATTTGCATTAAAAGCAGGTTAGTGTGACCTGATAATTCAGGTCTTATTTTAATGCCAAGTGGAAATGGTCACCGTAGGGCTTGCCAACTCACATTTAACTCAGCCAGAACCCTGTTTTAATACCAAATATGAACAGGGCCTAAAGACATTGCTTAGGCTTTCTCAAGTAATTGTGAAATGCTATATATTTTTCTTTTTACATCTCTGCATGTTGAGAGTTGCTCTCTGAATTGCTCTATTCTTATCAAACATAAGTCCCAACTCGTCTTTGAGTGCTCCGAGCCAACCACCGAAAAACCCAACATCTAATTGCTTTGAAAGGCGGGACGCTCAGATGCATCTCGGCTTACATCACGTTCATTAAGTGATTTTTTAGCAGTAGAGTGCAAAATTAAAATGCACCAACTGAATTTGCTCCAGCGTTTTTAAATTCTAGTGCCAGCTATTGGTTTAGGAGAGTAAAATTAGCGAGGCAGCTCCTAAAGGATGACCTTTATGTGCCAAGATTAACATAATTATTACCAGCAGTCCATCCAGTGACGACTGGACTCTAGTCGCTGCACTGAGGAGCCGAGTCAAATAACCGCACGGACAACCTGCGAATCTGGGTGATGCCTCAAAACTATATTGGTCGGTAATAAAAACAGCTGCTCTTGTTTAGTTACACTGGAGCTGATTTTCTACAGAACAGCCATTTTAATGGTTTCTGTGTGGATGAACAAAGCTCTTCTGGGTTCAACTGAAACTGGAGTTCTCCTTCCTGGTTGCCCTGCCAACTGGCTGTCTGCCCAGCGCCTGCAGGGCAGCACACCCCTATTGTCCTTTACATGTTTCTGGATCATCTGAGAATTAAAATAGGCAGGAACCTTCTGTTTTTTTTTTTTTTTATATGCTGACAAAGAACAAGAACTGTAATGAATAGTAGGTGCACAAAAGGAGCTAATTGGAAGATAAAAGTGAAGTTGAAATCCCCTGTTAGACTTAAAACAGCCCCTAAGAGTGACTATTCTTGATACAACATAATGGAAAATGAGCGGTAGGACTGAATGAGTACCGCTGTCGTTATCTGTGATATGGCAAAGCATTGAGTTTCTGGTCATGTTAGGTTTCGGCTGCCATGACTTTGACCGTAATAATCTGTTGACATCAATATTTAACATTGAATTTGTACGCTTTATTTTACATTTTCTTTTCTTTTTTTTAAAACAAAAGCTGCATTACAAAACACAGCAAGTCGAGTGTTTCCTTCTCAAACACCAAAGTGGTCTAAAGTGTGGAAGTACGTCAAGTTAGGTGAGGATAAGCGGGGGTTCTGTGGACGCCCTGCAAGGTTTCATTCCACAGCTACAGGATGCATGGTGAGCAGCTGAAGAAACAACATCCAGGGGCTGCGGATGAACTGACAGCAAAGGCAGAACCCCCACTTGCTGGTTGCACGCTATCGAGTCAGACGTTTTCCCCCTGGATAAATGTTTATGGATATGCTCAGATGCAAGTTTCATGGCTGTCATAAAGCCATACAAATCAGTTTCACTTAATCCTGTTTTAAGCTAATTTAGTTGCGTAAAATAATGCTCATATTAGTCATGAGCCAGTAATAGCTTTTTGATTTAAAACAGACAAGCACTTAATACTGCTACAGCAAAAATAATTATTATTTTTGTTTATTTGTTATGACAGTAGTATTATAAAAAAAAAAATCAAATATACACAACTGCTGAATGTAACTGTGGTTTTGAGGTGAACGTGCTGAGTAATTAAGCTTTCTACTGAGGTTTCAAAACAGTGTTAGTCTGATGGGTGCAGCACTTTAAACACGTTGCCTGCCGCTTTAAACAATTTGGCTAAATTCGTCCTTCTTGTAGGTGAGAGGGAAGTGAAACCAGCTGACAGGCAACTTGCTATCTTAAAAAAATAATTAAAAAATTAAATCAATGTCTAACTAGCACCTAGATAAGTCACATCATAATATGAAATGTTAAGTAAAAGGTGCGATGGATTATTTCTCTTTTGGAGTTGTTCTCATAACTGAACTGAAGCCTATTTTCCATTTCAGTCTCATATTTAATATTCTGAATATTCAGGCGTTTTTCATTTGTAAATACAAAAATAACAATACTGGGGATTGCACTTTTCCTTGTATAGTCCCAAACTTTTAAGTACAAATCTTTTACATTTGTGGTATAAAATAAGTGCAAAGGTTTCTTATAAAAACCTTATTTTAATTGTTTAAATTAACCAATTAATTGACAAAAATGACTAATATTTTTGTAAAAGTGATAACAGTAATTTTTGTGCAGCTCTAGGGTTATAAAACAAATAGGTATATTATCAAACCCTAGAAGCAGGTTGTGAAGGTCTCTCCCTGAGCTGGATCAGGTCTCACAGACTGAAGCTCCTGAATGTTCCCAACAGAAGGAGGCCACGTTTGCTTCTGCCTGCTCCAGCAGAGTCCCACAAACAGGGAGAGCTGTGCAGTGGCCCTTCTCCAAACCAGACCATCTGTCTCTCCCTGAAAATGGGCCCGGCCACAGCGGACCTCCCCGCGACGGTGGTGCAGCTCGGGACGTGCAGGGTTGATGTGGCCCAGCACGCCTCCAGAATAAAACAGCACCTATTTCCATCAGCACACATCCCTCCCTCGGCCACTTCCCGCAGCATCCCGCTGCTTTTTCCCGGCTACCTCCGCACCAACGACTGCCTGCTGGCGGATCGCGCTTTCTCAGGGAAATGGGATAGAAAAGTGGTGAGAAGAGTGCTCTCGTCCTGAAAAAAAAGGGGGGGGGGAAGCTGCTAAGAGACTTGTGAGGTGTTGAGATCGAACGCCCTGGGAAGCGCCGAGCTCCTGCACGTCAGCTGAGGTCAGTCAGAGTCCACTCTGCTGCATTATCGGCGAGAAACGGCGAGAAAGTCGGTAAGCTGTGTGACACTGTTAAAAGTCGAGGATAAACACGCCGACGCAAGCACATTTACACAAACATCGTCTGGGGAGCAGCGCTAATACTCCCTGACCTCTGGTGTCACCGGACCATCCCTCAAGCCCTCCTGCTCCATCCGGCATGTCTCCTTCTCCTCTTAAAAAGTTTCTTTTTCCGTGCTCAGTGGGATGCACGCTGCTGACAGAAATCTGGCATTTGTGCAATAATTTAGACTTCTGGGCAGCAGCTGCGAGCCCTGCAGCTGAAAACAGAAGAAGCTTTACTTAACTGGCGGATGCAAAGAGATGATAACTTAGGGGAGGGTGGGACCAGACACAGATGAATCACTGGTTTATTCACCTCGAAAGATCTGCCTCCAACCAGAGATACGCTCGTTAACTCCTCGTCGGAAAACGTTCCCAGTGAAGACATGAACAAAATATGACCAAAACAAGCCTTCTGTCTCTTTTGATAAACCTTACTTTAAGCGAGCGTGGAAGTAAAAGCGATGTTAATATGCAAAGAACCAGCATTTGATACCAACAGCAACCATGCTTACCTCATTTAGAAGATCTTGATTCCAACAAAGATCTCAAAGAAAAGCGTAAAATGTCCCGCGGTAATGGAGCCACCGCAGTTATGCTGCTCAAGTGCATTAAATCCATCATCCACTTGTTGAGCACGAGCCTCTCAAAAAAACACAAAGGAAAGAAAGGGATTCCGCGCGCTGTACAGCAGACGTCTACTTTTGCAGGCCCTTATGGAATTTATCTTCTTTTCCAGAAGATGAAGAACACTAAAAGGAGAGTGCAGCGTATAGGTCTGCCGATGATAAAGAAGGTAAGTTTTGTGAAAAGCATGCAGCTGCCCCTCAATGCACACCTCCCTTCCCCCTTGTGGCAAAAACCCCCCACCAACAGCTGAATAAGCCTGCATCATTTGCATTTGTAAGGGAAAGTAGGTGTGCTGTGCTGGAGGGGAAGGAGGGAATGCTGAGTGTTGATGTTTGGGGATGGGGGGGGGGGAGTTAGACCGTGACATTCAAAGCTTGAAGGCTGTGACAGGAAGGACAAGAAAAAAAAACGGAGGAAAGGGGGAGAAGCAATAGGCATTGTTTCCAGGAAAAGATCCCCCAGGTCAAGCTTGTGACCTTGCAGGGAAACTTGTGATAGCTGCAGAAGGTAAAGGAATCTACTGACAGCCTGCATGTCCTGTGAGCTACAGGCAACATGAGACAGACGCAGCCAGCAGCCACGGCCACCTTAAACACGCTGGTACAGGACGAGCAGAGACCAAGCAGCAGAGAGGAGAGCAACAACCTTTCTTTAAAACTGATAATCCCTGCATACACACATGTTCTACAATGCATGACATATTTTTACCTTCAGCACAAGCTACGCCAAGGTATAGAAGATTTATTTAGCGGTAAACCAAAGGAAAAGGGGGGTGGGGGGTCTCATGCACTGACCTTCATTGTGAGCTTCACAGACAAAGTAACCCAACAAAATGCAAGTCAGATGAACCTCAGCCAAGGAGAATGCCTGAATAATAATAAGTGAGTGATTGGCGTCTGGGTAAATTCACCAATTCCCTGAGCAGGACACCCATTTGCACCTTAAACCTTCCATTTTGTCTTTTCATACTTAAGCTATTTTATACCCAGCGTCCTTAAACAATGTTGTAAAAGTTCGTTATTGATACAGTTCAGTATTACCATTTATTGTCAAGATAGATGGTCATATAAAATGCTGAAATAACGTATAGTAATATATTATTATCAAAAAATTGAGAATCTTCACTTTCATTTTGGTTGTGGTCCCCATTTGGGTAAGTAGACTCTAATGAAAAATGACAGGTAAGGGCTCCTGATCAAACCATATCACTTTAAGTTAATTGTTCTAGTTGATACAACCAAAAGTTAAAGAGTAAGAAGCGGCGAAAGAGTGGAAGGACCATCAGCTGACTGAATGCATCTGTATGAGACCTGGTGATGCACAGTTCTTCTAATTTTTTTTTTTTTTTTTTACCTTTATTTATACAGGTTGCCTCATTCGGGTCAACGATCTCATTTACAAGAGATGACCCATTAGCAGCAGATCTGGCAACCCACTGCATAAGAAGCATGTAAGGCAAAATAATAATGATCAACGGTCTTCATACAAGCATGTTTGACTCAACCGGTGCCTTTGTTAACGCCGTTTCTGAACAGGGCCTATGTTTTTTGTTTTTTTTTCTAGAAACACCAATCAGACATTTTACACAAACTGGAAAATGTTATAAAAAATAATAAAAAAAACTACATTCATGCGCATTAAGAATTAAAACACAACATGTATGCTTCTAAAACAATCCTCCAGTGGTGTTTAGAATTGCTCTGTGCTCATTAAAAATATATATAAAGCTTCTTTGAGTGCTCCTCGCTAACCACTGACAGCACAGCTTAGACCTGGGATAGATAGATACATGCATCTAAAGTTGACGAGGCATTTATTAGGTGGAAAGTGCAAAACTAAAACTCTAAATGAATCGGCTCCTGTGTTTCTAAATTCCAGTGCTTTAAGATGACAGCCACCCGTGGAAAAAAAATAAAAAATAGCACTGCAGCTCTGAAAGGATGACCTTTTTGGTGCCAAGATTAACATAATTACTACCAGCAATCCATCAATTGAGAGCCGGGGCTCAAGCCACGGCACTGAAAGCCCAAGTCAAATAATCAAATGACAGAACAGAGCTTTGTCTCAAAATGCAGATTATGGGTCTGCCTAAACGCAGCAGGCTGATAAGAGAACCGCTGAACAGGATTCAGTTCTGTTCGTTCAGGCTGCTACAACAGAGAGGCGGACCTTGGCGGGTGTTGGTCATCTTTCCTCATCTCCATTTCATAGTTCTGGTTGTTTAGTTGATTTTTTTTTTCTCTTTTGGGGTTGGGGGGACGAGCAGCAGCAGCCTACCACAAGACATTGATTTTGGACATTTTTTCAAGTTGACAAGGGAGGAACTGACCAGGAACCGACTTAAAGGCTCAACGCATTGCAGCGAAGTTGATCAGTTTTATGTTTTAGAGGTTTCAAACCTCACATGTTATTGAAAATGGCAGATTTGGAAACATTGCCTCCGTTTTAGAAATCTTTGTTGATGTTTTTAGGGTTTATTGTTCAAGGAATATGCACAGACGCAGCAGTTAATAATTAGTAATGCGAACTTGGCTAACGGTGCTAATCGACAAAATGAAAATCTGAAAAGAGTTTAAAATGTCAACCCTGTAATCATTTTGACCTTGTTTATATCAGTAAAAAAATATTGATAAAGCCTTCTTCTTAAGGAAACTCCTCTCAGAGAAGCTGCGTCTGCTTCTGAATCCACACCGAAATTAATATTTTGAACGCTGCTAATTACAGGGCTAAAAATCGGTTTCTGCTTGTTAAGACTTTCAGAAACTGAAGATCAGAAATAGTCCATAAATATCTGATTGGCGCATAAATAACCACATCCTTTGACTACTCCCAACAAACTCAATAGCCATGTTTCCATCCAATTCTCATACAAATTTTGGGCGAACTTTAAAAATGTTGCAACAAAGAAAATTAAAATCAGACGTGTTTCCATCTACTGGTTTTTAGCAAATTGACGAGGCGACACAAAGTTTAATATCGTCATACACTGACACTGGCTGTAATAAACAGGACGTAGATGTTGCTAACAAGCATGGACCACTGATCAGAGAGGCTTTAATGAATTTTTATTTTATTTTTATGCTCGCATCTTTTCATCGGTCCACAGGTACCTGTTGTTGCTTCCAGCCTTGTTTCTGAGCGTTACGGGAACATCCAGAAAAGTGCCGGCAGCAGAAACAGCCGATCAGTCATGCGAGATAAACGTTTACTACGTCAGAATTGATTCAACAAATATGTTTCCATCTCCTCTTTAGTGCCTTTACCACCTCGAGCAAGCATAAAAAACTTTTTCCATCAACCTGTTCTCATGCTATACTTCAAAATGTGCATTAAAAAATGTTGATGGACACGCGACTAATAAGTTGTTTACATTCCTGCTACTACCTGAACAGTTTTTCCATTTTTTTGTAAATAGTTTGTTGCTCTTTTATGAACAAGTAGGCTATACGAGCACATTCTGTACATTTAAGAAATACCCTACATAGTTTAACATTTCATCTAATCTGAGTATGCCATTTTTTTTAAATAACTGTACCGTATTTTGTTTTTTGTTGTAAACTTTTCCTCTACTTGCTGCTGATACGCCTGAATTTGCCCACTGTGGGGCAATAAAGGATATCTGCACTGTGGGACTCTGCAAAATTAGATATTAAATACAACACAAAGTCCACAGCAGACAGCTTTTATCACAAAATATTAGCTAACAGTTTGACAATTGTGACTGTGAGGACTGAAACTGTCACATTTAGGTACAGAGACAACTTGTAAGACATGTTAGGGCAAGATACAGCAACGACAAGATGATCAAAGTTAAAGAAAAACTGCATGGCTGTTTTTCAGAACTTACCCCTCAGTCCTCCTTAAAGGCTAAATTAAGAGCTGTTCTGTGAGTTACTTAATGATTTGATTATATATTTCCTCTCTTCCATAATTGAGTTTCAGGCAGCGTAATTAGGAAAACATAAAAACGGTGTCATTCTAGCCACTTCCTGATCACTGCTTTGCTCTGCTTGTTTCAGGTCGGAGGCAGGAAGGTGTTAATAGCAGGAAATGACAGACTTTAATCAAGCTGAATGAGTAGCAGCAAGCACAGCTCTTTGCGGCACAGTCAGCTTTGATTCAGCCTCGGCAGGCAGGTTCTCGGCTTTGATTTGAGTTGCAGGGAGGGAAAGGGTTTTTATTTGAAGAGTGGGAAGCCCCAGGAGGTAACACTTAGGAGTTCTTGTCGCTGCATCCCTGCAAACAGACGGACTATTCATCAGCCTACACATATGTGCAGCGAAGGGCTGTGGAGAAGAGCTCGTTTGCACATGGACGGCCAGTTCTGCCGGGTAATTTACATACCGAAGGTAGTCATTACACAAACGGGTCCACATGCAAAACAACGCGCGTTTGCAAGAGAAACAAATGTTAAAACTCAAGTTTTGGTTACTTCAGAAACTAATTTCTGTGAACTAAATATATATATTAACTGGCAGAGATTAATCCCTCCCCCCCAAAAAATAAACCCCAAACATAAAGCAACAGCAACAAATTAATAAAAATAAATCAATAAAAGACAAGCAGACATTTAACTAGAAGAGCTTTAACTGACTTTACTAATTGAGAATTTTCTGTTGAGTTAATAAAAACTGAGACGACCAAAAGTTAAAAAGCTGTAAATTGTCTACGCTGTGTTTTGACTAGGGCTGTGCATAAAAATCGATAAAAAGATTAATATCAATGTTTTTAAAAACGATTTAATATCGATATTCTGGCTTTCAATATCAATATACCTCCCAACCTCTAGGGGGCGGTATTAGAACCCACCATTACTGTTCACAGCGAGGAAGTGCAAATGAGACGAAATTGAGGAATGGTCGCCTTCATCCCTAAAATCAGACGTTTGGGCACATTTTTGGTTTCTGTGATACGTTAAACGCATTGAACCAAATGCACTTTATTTTCCTGTTAATATACCAATGTTCAATAAATTGAACATAAATATAATATTTGGCTGGTTTTGTTGCCTGGATGACTTTGAGCATTAATTTGAAAGTAATAAATATCGATATTGATGTCAAATCAAATCAAGCTGAGCTACGTATCGAGAATCGTATCGAGTCAGCTCATCCTAGATGATACCCAGCCCTTGTTTTGACCTGAGATTCACAGAGAAACTGGCCGTAAGAAAGTCGAAACTCTGGAGCTAACAGGTTTTAAAATCATTATTGTCTCTCCGTCGGCAGGTCAAACCTGAAAAGAAAATCAAAGTTTGGAAAACGGCCACAGAAGTCTGATTTGTGGATCTGCATAGGAACATAAACTCCTCCTGTCACCGTGCAGCCTCTCTGTTAATCAACAACCCCCGAGGGTGACTGTCACTCTGCACCCACTCTGAAAAGACAAGTAAGCCCAGCGTGGTAGTGTGGAAACTATTGAACCTTCCCACTGATTACAGCAACCAGTTAAAAGAGCATAATGTGGGAAGCAACAAAGGCACGGCGCCTGATTGCTTCCACCGGGGGAACGTGGAATAATGCACAAAAGACGCGGGGCTCTGGGATCGGCTCAGATTGTGCTCTTTTTCTGGAGGCCATGACGATAGGCAGGACTGTGATACATTCGCTGTCAAATATTTTTAGTCCTGCTGATAACAGCGTGATTTGGTAATACGAGTTATGTCGAATGGAACAGGGGCAGGCATTAAGGGAAATGGCCTCCCCCCCCCCCCTGCAGGACTAAAAGCTGGGAGACCACAGGCAGACCCAGCATCTCTGAACATCTACCCTTCCCACAGTTTGTTCATAATGTGTCGTCTAAATTTACCAGAGAGCAGGAAGGCTCCGCTGCCTCCGCCATCCGTCACTTCCACTTCATCTTTCTGACAGAGGAGGAGAGTAAACGAGAAGGGGTTAATGGGCTCACGAGGTGGGGGAGTGGAGCGTAAACAGCGGCTTCTTTCGCATCCCTCTCCGTTGTTGCTAGGCAACTTTTTTTTCTCCTGCATATGACAGCCTTGAGTGACAGCGGACCTCCCTTCTAAACAAAGATGGAAAGTTGAGGGAGGGAGAGCAGAGACGTTCACCGATCGGATGAATTCATAGAGAGACGCGTTGTTGCTCCAGGCAGCTCGAGCCAATCCAGACATTAAAAAAAAAAAAAAAAAACGCGAGAAAAATGGACAAAATCTGCAGCCAAAAAGAAAAGATGTGGGTTAGTGAGGTTGTAGCTTCTAAATAAGACACATCAAACACAAAAGCTTACATTTTCTTAATGTTCTAACCACTTGATGCTTTTGGGCCTTTAAATGATTGACATAAAAAGAGGTGGAGAGTATTCCTGGTTAACCTAGTCATGAGGCACAGACACAGCAGCCAGTTTGAATATTATTCAATATTCAAAATTATTCAATATTGAATTATTCCATAGGATTAAAAGTCAGCAATCTTTATTTATATGGTTCTACATTTACTGCAGAGCCAACTAAAACATATTTACCACCACTGCTTGATGCCAATTGTCTGAATCAGTTCGATCCAACCTCTTCTCTGGTTTAGAACCATATAGTCTTAAACTCAGAGGAGACGACTCTGAGCCCAGCAACTTCACACTCCCCTGGAAACAACTCCAGTGCACACTGAAGGACATGGCTTGAAAACGCCAACAGAACCACAACTTCTGCATAAAGAAAATGTAACACAAACCAGACATACGACACCTCCACAACTACACTTAAAGAGCCCATCCATTAACACCAAAAACAGTTAAATACACTCAACTGTGATCCCAGCTCTTGCTTTGGTTGCACAAGGACCAGATAACCCGTACAAATCAACCCAAGTTATCCATACTTCAGCATTGAACTCCAGAAAAAAGGGTTTCAGAACATGGCTGTAAGCTTCTCTAGATCCACAAGACAAAATTGGAGCACAAAATCAAGTTCATATGACCCCCTGAGCAACTCTACTGTCTGGTAGTTCAAGCGTCATGAATTGGAGGTTCGACAACCATTCACAGCTTGGATTCCAAAAGTGGGTGTTGCCACCGTTGGAGGCATTGCACTACTGTTTCAATGCTTCTGTGGTCTTTATGTGTCTCTGCTCTGCTCTGCTGTTCTGGTTCTACTGGAGGTTTCTTCCACTTACAGGGGAGTTTTCCTCTCCACTGTCGCTACATACATGCTCAGTATGAGGGATTGCTGCAAAGCCATCGACTCAATGACTGTCCACTGTGGCTCCACGCTCACCCAGGAGGAGTGAATGCTGCAAGTCAATGACTCCATGCAATCTGCTGGGTTTCCGTCAAAACTTTTAAACCATAGGATAGACTCTGTAAAGGGCCTTAAGATGACATGTGTTGTGAATTGGTGCTATGATTGAATTGAGTATTATTTGCATATTTTACCATTTTGCTAGAGCTCTGTATCGCTGACAGAAAACTTCCAACACTATTCTGGTTCATTTCTATTCACAAACAGTAAACTAATATGTACTTAGACTAAAGTTACCACGATCAAGTTCTTGCCTTGTGTATGCAGCACAAATCAGTTTTTTGCAGAGGGTCATATTGTTGTTGTTTTTTTTTTTTTTGGAAATTGCATGTAAAATAAATGAAATAATAATGAAAGACCTGATGGAGTTACCCCAACTATATAGTTGACCCTGGTAACTGTATATAACTATATTTTCTGTGGACAGAATGGAGCGGCAGGTGTTTGCACCGCAGTCGGCCAGAGAAATTTAAACAAAATAAGCAGTTTAGCAAGATATAAATCTCTTCGTGCATCGACGTTGGCACGCTGCTGTATTTGCAAGTAACGATTGCTACAAATACAAGGTTAAGCATGTGAAATAAGTTTAAAGAATAAAAAGGAAATACAACAATAGCGAGATACATTTGCAGTGTCCAGGGTCATCTGGAATGCGTGTTCCAGAAGAGCAATGCCGTTCTGTAATTAATAAACTTCTCCAAAGGGACCGGGCTTATTAAGTGAGAATAGGTCTCACTCTCCACAGGCAGTATATTCAGACCTTTGAAGGAAATGGCTCTGATGGCATTCCTGAGAACTAGGCGGCTGTGGTTTGCGTAGCAGCTGGCATCTGTTTTATGGAGTCACTTTCAAAGCTTTTTCCCCCTACAAGTGGCATCAAAAACATCTGTTCCCAGGCCAGCCACCCACATGTGAGATAGCCCAGCGCTGGCAGGATGGCCCACAGATGCAGGCAACAACCGTCATGCAAATGTACATGTAAAAAAGCCCAGACAGCCACAATGTGACAGTTAAGTCAACATTACACCAAGAGTCACACGGAGGAGGAAGGAAGGGGGAAAAGAACCAGCATAAATATAGAGAAGAGGCTGGACGAAAAGGTAAAAATAGTGGGAAAGGATCCGAAAGGGATGAGAGTCTAAATAAGAAGCTATAGTTGCCTTGCAAAAGTTTTCATGCCTCTGCACAAAAACAAACTTTCATTGCTTTGTTAGGATTTTATGTGATAAACCTGCACACAAGGAATGTCTTTCATTAGTTTCATTGTTTTTATGGATAGTGATCTAAAAAATGTATGTGTTCATTTCCCAATACAGCCTAAGAGAACATTGTTCACCGCTGTTTCAGCTGCAAGTCTTGTGGGGCACGTCGCAACCAGTTTCACACCTTCAGACACCGAACACTTTGCCCATTCTTCGAAAACAACTCAAGCTAGTTCAGCATTATTGGAGTCCGTTAACAATCATTTTCAGGTCTCAATTGGATTTAGGTCTGGACATTTACTGGGTCGTCCTACCAAATTAACACTGTAGATTTCTGTCTGTCCTACTGGACAATAAACCTTCAGTCCAGCTTCAAATCTTTATTTTTATTTTTTTAGCTTCTAGCAGGAGTTTCTTTTCCAGGAATGTCCTATATTTAGCTCCAGCCATTTCCCCAACAACTCTGACCTGCTGATGAAAAGCATGCCCATAGGATGCTGCTCCCACTGGCATGTTTCACTGTGAGGCGGGTGTGTTCAGGGGTAATCTTCAATGTTTGTTTTTACACCAAAAGCTTTCCATTTCCCGCTCCTGAGGGTGTAGGACAAAAATCTCAAATGTGGTCCAAACTTCTATGCAAGCTGTTGGAACTCTACAGCTCCTCCAGAGATACCACGGGCCTCTTGGCTGCTTCACTGAAAAATGTTCTACTTGCCTGCCCTATCCATTTGAGTGGATGGCCATGTCTCATTCAGCTTTCAGTTTTGCTTTCCTCTTGCCATTTTTTTCCTAAAGTTTCACATATTGCTTTAAAATCCCAATAATGTACATGTGTGGTTGTTGTTAAAATTTTGAAAACAGCCAAGGGCTGCTAATACTTCTGCAAGTAGTGATTCTGAGGCCATGTCTCCTTGTACTATTGAGGAAAGTACAGAGGTACAAATTTTTACCTCCATTCTGTTCAAAGGAGTCCTGTTAGCGGAGCCAATGTCCAATAAGTAGGAACAGTGCTGCTATATTAAGGCTGCTGTGTGCCGGGTGTATTAGATGCACTCTGGTAGGGCTTGGAGCATTGTAAAACACTGAGCATCATTAAGGGGAGTGTGCTTGAGCACTGTCCACAGCCCTGCAAAGGGGACGTGTAGTGCAGAGAGTGCAGAGAGGAAGGCACTGGCAAATGGAGTTATTTTCCATTCCCTCGGCCCATTTATGGAAACATTTTGGGAGTAAGTTTCAAGTTCTCACAGAGGAGGAAAAGATACAGGGAACGGCAGAGTAGCGGCGAGAGAAATGAAGATGTGGAGTGAAAGAAAGAGAGGCAAATGCTGCTTTTAGTTTTTTTTTTCCTTTGGAAAAGACTGTGCTCTGTGTGTGCCCCTCTTTGTGCTGCTCTCTCCCCCCCCCTGGCAAAGACCACAAAAGCTTCCATTTATCTCTCCTGAGCATCTAGCCTTATTGAGAAAAGGCCCTGAAAGGCGGTAGCCATCACATGCGCCTGGGCGACATGGCTTTTCCCTTGTTAACACTTCAGTCTTATACCCATGGTGCATCCGACACAACCTCCACTAGGGTGAGGGATTACTCCCCCAGACAAGCTCGGAAAATAAAGGAGAAGCAGTACATCTGTTCTTTATATTTGCATTTCTTTGGTTCGGGATCACAATGCACTACTTGACTCGGAGGAAAGAGAGCATTTTCAGTCAGGCATGAGAAACCCACCCCATTTTTTTTTTTTTTTTGCACCCTTTGGTTTCTTTAGGATGTCACAAAGAGCAGCTTGCACAAAACACAATCTGTCAACTCACAGGCAGACGGGGACACTTTTTTTTTTTTTTTATCCACAATTCTCACTCATCAGTTTCTATTTACTCAGTGTTACGGTTGGTAGAAAAGGACCAAGTGCAACTTTAGGCCATTGCAATGTGTGCTATTCAGCAAACTGCTTCTCTAATTGCAGAGAGAGAGGAATCTCTAACATCTCTTGCATTGAGGCACAACAGCTGCAGCTGGCATGGCATGCAGTGGGTGTGTTCAGGGGAGGCGGGCAGTTAAAAGGGTGTGAAACACCAGCCTCCTGCTGAGAACCGCGCAGCCACGCGCACCTTTGCAAAAAAAATCGAGCTTTTGTGCTTTTCCTTGTACCATTTCACTGTGGTAATGACATACCAGAGCGTCTGGGGGAGGACTGAGCTCTAAATTTTGACTCCCACTTTGCTGTCACTTGTCAGGACATCCTTGATCTCTCTTAATTTAGAGTAGAGACAGCTGCCAAAAGAAAAAGGCAACATACTCCAACACATGCACACATAAATTTCATCTAACTAGATAATGGGTCACTATCACTCAACTACACGGCTGTATTTTAAAGCAAAAATACAGCCTACAAACAAAAAAAGCAAAAAAAAAAAACATTGCACATAAGAGTAAAGCATATTCATGTTCTAGCTTTGGGTTTTTCCTCTGCTTGTCTGACTTCTACCATTCCCCCCCCCCTTTTTCGTGAATGATAAATAAGAAAATATGCAGAGAGATGGGCAAAGACGATTTAATTCCTTTCTCCAGGAGCCTAGTGCACTGATCCAGCACGACGTGCCGGGTACTCTGACCTATAAAACCGATCAGACTGATCTGATGAGGTGCTCTTATGAACAAGAGAGGGAATGACAAACGGCGGGTGGCTGAAATGCAAAACTTCTCACTAGCACCTGTACAGGACGGTTCAAATTCAAGACGACGCTGCTTTTCCTTCACTGGTGAAAGCACTTGGTACGCCTTTCGTCATTAATATTTATGCGGTTCGAAATGGCACACAAAGTGGAGCAGTTAGCTTCTTCAACGTACTCCGGGCTGAGTCGAGCATAGATCAGGCGCAAGATGAGAAATGGGCACAGGAAGGTGTCCGTCTTTTATCACAGTGTAAAGCCAGGATTTACAACAGCATCCATGATAGGCATAGATTTCCCCATTACTCCCTTCCTTATCTCTAGCCTGCAGCATGGTCTGACGAATGTCACAAAGATAGAAACATTTGGTGAAAGCATTGCCAATACCTGGCAGCTGTTCCAACTGCACACTCTCTGGCTACTTAGGTGTTAGCTTCACCTTGTTAGTACCAGGTATGACCTCATTTTTTTAGTGAGGTTTCTGAAACATTGCTCAGAGATTTCTGGTCCATTTTCAGGTTACAACAGTTGCATCAGATTTGCCAGTTGAACACAGATGATGCAAATCCCCGTTCCACCACATCCAAGGTGCTGCACTGCATTGAGATCTGTTGGCTGTGTGGATCAATAGATCTCATCTTGTCAGGTTTAAGAACCACTTCAGGTTAATTCAAGCCTTTTGACCTGATGCATTATCCAGGTGGAAGTACCCACCACCACCAGTCTTAAATCATTGATGACAGGCAGAATTAGTCCACACTTTTATTTTGTTTGCAACAAATTCTTACTCAATCATCTGAATGTCGCAGGTGAAACTGAGCCTCATCTGACCAGGCAACATTTTTCTAATCTGCCACTGTCCAATTTTGATGAGTCGGAGGGAATTTAGCCTCACTTTTCGGCTGTTAGCTGGCAGGATTGGCAGCTGGTGCGGATTTCTACTCTTGTAAACAGTCTCCTTCAACATCCGGGATACATTTAGAAATAGTATTCCTCCATATTTTTCAGCCATTAGCCAAGCTACTGTTGCTTTTCTCTAATCTCGAACAACCCATACCTCTGTGACCCCAAACATAAACAAGACATTATT
Organism: Fundulus heteroclitus; assembly: GCF_011125445.2. Classification (NCBI taxonomy): domain Eukaryota; kingdom Metazoa; phylum Chordata; class Actinopteri; order Cyprinodontiformes; family Fundulidae; genus Fundulus; species Fundulus heteroclitus. The sequence goes on along the minus strand of NC_046382.1, from coordinate 14,614,078 downwards.
GTCAATACAATTGCCTCTCACTGGGCATTTGCTCGTTTTCCAGACCAATGTCTGTACCCATAAATACCAAAATGCATTAAAGGATATAGCTACAAGTTTAGCTCCTTATCATTCCAACCTTCAGTTGTGCCGGTTGCCAGGTCCTTAGGTTAGCTTTAGCAAACACTTAACTTACTTGTCCAGAAGGAAAGCTGCAACTTCCGCTTGGCTTCTGAACCCGTTTGCTTACGTAAGACGGCACCAACTCTCAAAAGCTTGACCGATGTTCACCCTTGTTTTGATTCTTTTTTGGTCCGCTTGAATCTTAGAAATGTAACGTCAAGAAGAAGCCATTTCTTAGCGCTATCACGGAGCTAATATGACCTGGCAACAACCGAGCTTCGTCTCACAGGACTTCAACCTACTATTCCTATTGGTGCAGAATCCTTTCATGTTGACGTTGGCATTGTAACCACGAGTAAATATTTATAGATAATACTTTTATTCTGCACCACTTTAGACGTTGTGTGGTTGTATTATTTTAGAAAGGTCATTGCTGCAACCTTTTCACCAAAACGATTAAGTTGCTGCCATGTGATTGGCTGATTTAGTTAAAATGCAATTGAACAGGGGGAACTAATAAATATGGCTGGTGAGTGCATTGAGGAAGAAGGAACACTTTCTTTTTTGGTTACCTCCCATCCAGCAGGGTTCTATTCAATATCAATATCTACAATGAGACTCCAGGGACAAAAAGCATGGCAACATCAGATCCATTTTCAGCCTCTTTCCAAGAACTACTGCAGAGATTTTTGTTGCCTTTTATGAAGAATGAAGAATTTATTGTCAACAGTCAGATCAGCAAGAGTTAAGACCTGGCAGGAGATGTAAGATTTCTCACCACGGACTCCCAGATTCACACATATTTTCTCAGACAATTAGACTTAATGACAGGAAATAATTAAGTGACCCCCAAAATGGAAAACGTCAGTAACTGAGAGACTGGATCATGGGTGACCTGATGACCACACATATGGAAAGAAGGTGGTACCATTTAAAACTAGAGTTTGAAACAGGATTCCTATTGTTTGAAGTCTCCTCCTACCATGTTGCCGCACATTTACATTTCTATTTATACTGTATGTGAGTTTTAAAGAGTAGGTAAAACAGCCAAATGAGTGCAGGGCAAGCCAAACGGGTCACCAGATAGATAGCATCTTAGTGCAAGTAAAGCTACGTTGGCCATTCAACTGAGCCATGCTCTTGTAACTGTACATGTGCAATATATGTGCAATTCTGTACATATATTGTTAGTTTGAAGAACTTGCTTAATTCTACAACAAATAATGCAAGACAAAAAAAAAAACATTTCATGCAGTTTTACACAACATCTGGACTTCTGCATGCCATATAGCATATCTTTTAAGGTAATGCATTTATGTTAGATATTATCACTGGTTAGATATCCCTGGATAAAACTTTGTGTCCCCAAAAAGGTTCCTTTTCTGTACAAAGAAAAAAAACTAAAACTAAATTTACATTATGTGTTGAAAATAAGACTTATCAGACAAGAGGCCCTTTTCTATTGCCACTCAACAGCCTGGGGCTTTTCCAATCATGGGTAGCGTTTTCAAAATTACCCTGCTAATTTTAACTTTCCTGGGGCTTTGGTCCCTCAAGCGACCGAGTACTTTGCTCCGCTCTCCCAGGGCTTGTTGAGGGGACGGTGTTGCGTGCAGCAAGAATAAATTGTCCCCCACAAGGGTGGAGTAAGGAACTGTAAGGAATTGGCTAGTTTACAGACTTAATTAAACACAAAAGGTAGTTTTAAAATGTTTTGAGGCGAGAAAGTACACCCCCAAATTTTATCTATGCAGTCAGTTCATCAGGATTATGGGCCAATTTTAATTCTGCTCGGACTTGTCGGGATCGGCAGAAACCTGCTGACAGGCTGGTCTCAGCGGGGAGGCAGCAATGAGAAACCCGGCTGCTGCAGTGTGTAGTCGACCAGACCCGCAGTGATTGGCTGCAGACTGGATCTGCTCGTTGCAGCTTAAAAGTCACTATATAAACCGTTTACTAAGTTTGTGGGGAATATCTGCATATACCAGATATCAAATGTGAAAATCTTTTAGTATTAATGATCAACTGGTTTCCTTATATAGGACATTTTTTGACCAATCGGTATAATCTGACCCAATCTGTATAATATGATTGAAATTGATTTTGTAAAGTGCCTTGAGATGACATGTTTCATGATTTGGCACTATATAAATAAAATTGAATTGAAATTGAATTGAATCAAAAGAAGGCCTTTCATTTTCCTTGTGCACAGAAAGCACACATTTCCCAAAGACTGACTCTCCATCTAAACCTAAATTGGTGAACTGTGAACTCTTACCATTTACAAACCACAGATGAGCGCGCTGTATCTGATAACCTAAATTAGATCGGAACAAGCTGGCTCCACTTTTCTTCCGCCACAGCCTAATCTGCGCAGCGCGTACATCCTATAACCCTATAAAAATAAATTTACTCCCATTAAAAGTCTGCGATATTGTCCTGGTTATTCTTCCTGTGGATGAGGCAAAACCCTACTCATAAAGCTCTACATTTTAACTCTTTGAGGCAATGTTTGGATCAGACAGATCAGCCTGTCTGCTGCATTCACTGCCCTATCTGACCTTCGGACATCAAATTTGACACCATCCTGAAAGCCACACCCGATGCATGTTTTAGTGGTTCAGATACTAACGCTCGCTGAAAGTGGTAAGAGGAAGTTGTACAAAGGTACAAAAAAAGTCAAATGAAATGTGGGTTACACTGACTTTTCTGTCATTGTGAAGCCCTAATTATGAGCATTTCAAGAACCTATCTCATAAATAGCAAATATTAGCAAAAGAAAAATAGAAATGCATGTAAATATAGATGAAGTGCTTGGACTGCTAAATAGTTGGTGGATTAATCGATTAAAAGTATCTGTGTGAAATAACAGTCTGTAATCTGATCGGTAGACTGTTCAGCTAAACAATTACAAGCGGATATGAGAAAGAAGAAAGAAATACATTTCAATACACTGCAAATATGGAACTAAAAATAAGTTAAATTTTCTTGAAATTAGTGTATTTGTCCATGATTTAAGCACATAAATAAGATGATTTGCCAATGGAATGAGCTTTTTGCACTTAGGAACAAATTCATCTCCATAGTCTTATTTAGAGGGCAGAATATCTAAATATCTTATTTTAGGGGTCGAAATACTCATTCCATTGGCAGATAATCTTATTTACCTTCTCAAATCAAGGACAAATACACTAATTTCAAGAAAATTTGACTCATTTTTAGTTCCGTTTTTGCAGTGTATATTTACATTTGTGAACTTCCCAACATCTCACATTAACCTTTGACCCTTTGGGTTTGCATGTTTACTCTAAACAAAGACAGAGTAATTATACAGCTGCTCCAGCACCTGGCTGTGTGTCCTGCCGCTGCGTGTTGTGTTTTGGCCCGGGCCCTTACAGCCCAGCACTGCTGAACTGTATACGGCCCCACGGTCCCGTTTACATTTCAAAGAGCTTCCAAGGCTCCCAATAAACAGGGCCTGGGGTAGGTGAGCAATGAATGGACACATTGAGGCTGCTGGGCATTGTGAGATTTAGATACACTGATCTCTTGTTGGGAGAGCGAACATGGTGTCTGGGACTCTGTTTGGCTTTGCCTGTTACGTAATCTCCTTTTCTCTCCCCGCTTCGTCTTTTAAGGCAGCAAACTCACTTACAGGCTGGCATTCAGCTCCTTCCCCTCCAGCTCTGGATCCCACATCATCTCACCCCCCGTGGCTAACTTCCAAACATCCACAGCAGCTCTGAAAACACTTCACCCTGAGGGGAGGAGGGGAAGCGGTCGACCTCTTCCACATCGCGATCACAGGAGGTAAAAAGGAGAAAAGAAACCCAAAAACCAGGCCACAGTCACTCCAGATCATTATCCTCCGTCAACAGCGTTTACAAATGGCATAAAGGAAGGCCAGTCCCGATGATGTTGTAGGGAAAGGTATAGTGAAGTGAAATATGCTACTATGGCTTTGAGTTAGTTCTGCTTGGTTGGGCCGGCGCTCCTTTAACGCATCATACGGCTGCAGCAGCCCTAAGTGTACGGAAAAAGGGCCAGAACACAGCGAACGCAGCATCTCAGGCTTGTCTGAAATATTCAGACTACTGTGTCTCTGCAACAAGAACAAACCACGGGCAACGTTGCACGCTAACATTTTTTGTGCCACATTAAGTGGGTAAAACGCTACAAAGCGAAGCTCTGAGTTAGTCATACTTATATGACTCAAACATTTTTTTTTTTTTTTTTTGCGAAATAAAAACAACATAGAACAAAAATATTTACACAGATATCAAGTAGAATGATTATAGTAGCCATCACGAACTGGCTTTGATTTTAGGACGGATCGCAGAAACCCTGAAAGGAGCTGCAGAGTCACCAGCTGGTTAAAGCCGACAGCAGTTTTTCAGTGACCACGACGTAAACAGTGTGACATGCTTTAATGGACCGCTGCATTCAGCCACAGCCCTGCCACCATTTACTCTGACCAAACTCAACTCTTTGTTTATCCTGCAGCTTCATGTTTCTGTTAGTTTCAGTGTCTCCATGTGATCACAGTGCAAAATATGAAGAAGATGGAAGGTATGACCTACTACTACAGCTCCAGGTTTGCAAAAAAAACAAAAAACACTTTGTTATTCTTCTCCAATTAGTGCTGGAGCTGAAAAATACCAATAACTGTGAGAGAGGTAACGGATCAAGGACTGAAGAAAGACAGAGACTTTTCCAATAGATAAAAGCTGGATGGCTTTTCTGTCCAGAGTGAGCTGTGTTTATTTTTGGCTCCATCCACCACAAGGAAGAGTTTTTTTTTCTATCTTTAATGGAGATCAGGATATCCTTTGGTGAGTTGTGGAAGATAATACATGCCTCGTTATGGAGGAGAATCTCCAACTTCTAAGGAGGCAGGCTGTGGGCCGAGGCATGCACTGCAAAAACAGAACTAGAAATAAGTAAAATGTTCTTAAAATTAGTGCATTTGTCCTTGATTTGAGCAGGTAAATAAGACTATTTGCCAATGGAATAAGATTTTTGCACTTAAAATAGGAACAATTCATCTCAATTATCTTATTTCAAGTGCAGGATGTGTAATTATCTTATTTTAGGGGTCAAAATTCTCATTCCATTGGCAGATAATCTTACTTACCTGCTCAAATCAAGGATAAATACACTAACTTTAAGAATTTTTTACTTATTTTTAGATCCATTTTTGCAGTGTGGACTGCTTAACCTTCTCAAGGTACACTGAAATTTTTAAAAAGTTATGGTTTCAAATGCAATTAGATTTTTAATCATGCAATTTCTACAGATTAAAGTCCTTTTAATGAGATGCCAGATAAAGCAGAGTTTTCTCCTATTGTTTTGAGCAGGGTCACCATGTGCTGCACCTCCCCTTACCCGTTTCAGTGCATTACTGGCCACTCCAACGCATTTCTGTTGCTTGAAAGCTGAGACATCAGCAGTTTGGAAAGTCATGTAGTGAAAAATAAAGCAATGCCGGCCATTACTGGTAATGCCTTTTGTTGTGTACAGTTTACAAAATAACAGGCTAGAGCGGCAAGTTTGTTAGGCAGCAAACGGTAGGTTTGGATATGAGATGGTTCGACCATCCATCAATTCCTTCCCAGTGTTTCATTCCTGATATGTCAGCCGATGATCCAAAGTAAAGCAATTTAAAATTATCCATGTTTGATCAGGGGTCATCATCAGTGGTTGATGGTGATAAAAAAAAATTGGGGGCCGCACACTAGAGATTGGAGATTACCGTACAAATTAAATTCTATTTAAACATAAATCCATTGACGGTCACTTGGCTACTGCTAGATTTCTAAGTCGCTTTAGCCACTTTTTTACCCTCAGTGAAAGCCTGATGAAACTATCATTTTCTAAATGCGCTTCCCCAATCGCCTCCTGTCTTTTTGCCGTTGCAGTGGGAGACTGAAA